>NW_010398744.1:491-2896 GCF_000710305.1 Buceros rhinoceros silvestris
CATACGTCTCCCGCTTCGGCAACCGGAAGAATCTGGCACCCAATAAGAACCGCAGGATCTCCATCGATCCGGTAAGAGGCTTTTCTCTCCTTCCCTTGGAGGTGGGGCTGGGATGGAGCCGAGGTGCTGGGGAGAGCTGGGTGCGAACGGCGCCTGCGGCTTTACCACATTTCCCTCGCTCCGGGCTGGTTTGATTTGTTCCTGTCACTGGGACTCCTCACAGTCTTCTTTGTGCATCATGGTCAGAGGCATCCGTGTGCTGAGACACCATCCTTGGGGGTTAGTAAAACCTTTCCGGTTACGTAGCTCCCTGGGGGGGGTGCAGGATCGCGCAGTCGTGGCCAAACCCTCTGAGGTGGATGAGCCAGGACTGGGAACTCAAGCAGGAGGGCAAGTCCCACCAGGTCCATGCGCTGCTGTCCAAGTGCCCAGACACTGCTGGACCCCAGACACTGCCCAGAGCCCACAGGCAAAGCCCGGTGCCCACAGGAGGGCACAGGCAGCGCCCAGCCCTGCAGCACGCAGATGCAGGTGAGCACCGTCTCCGGAGGATGAGCTGCAGGTGGTTTGTAGCTGGTTCGTGTCCCACCAGCTCATGAAATGTCACCAGATCCTCTGGAAAGAGCTGGGAGTCTCCTCCCGAGAGCCAGGCAATTGCTTTCCTGTTCGGCTCACATCCCTTCCAATCTCAGCTCCCTTCTTCCCTCCATCGAGCAGTGAGCAGGCTATCTCTCCTCTGCCTCCTTGGGGGGCTGCTGGTGCTGCTGCTGACTCTCTCCCGGGGCTGCCAGGTCCCCTGTCCCCAGTGAGGTGCTCACTGCAAGGGCAGAGCCCCGGCTCTGGTGCAGCTCATCCCATCTCCGGCAAGAGGAGATAAATAATGAGAGAAATCCTCTTCCTCACAGTGTCCCCCCTCCCTGGGGAGTGAGGGATGCAGCTGGGGACTGTCGGGGGGGCTTTGTAAGTCACTCTCAGCTTTCTTAGAGCCAGAAACTAATTATAAAAGAGCATTAAAATTGTCTGCTGCGGCTGCTGTGTTCTCTGCCTTTCTCTGCCTCCCGTTAGCTGTTGGCTGGGTTAATTGCTCTGACAGTGGGACCATTGTTCACTGCGAAAGAGCGATGGAGGCCCAGGGACTCCCACACGCGGGGGGAGCCTGGCACAGCGATGCTGCCCGCCCTGGCATCGCGGTGTGGGGTCGGGCACAGGCAAGGCTCTGCTGCGGCACCCCAGTGACCTGGGGACAGTCCCTACCCATCCCACAGGGTCCTCAGGTCCATCTCTGCCCATCTCTTGTCTCACTGGGGAATGTCCCCAATGGGGCTTTTGGAAACAGCCTGGAAATGACCAGTTTAGGGGGCAGGAGACTGGGGGCAGCGATTCCTCAGGTCTCTTTTCTCCCAGCCATGGGGAAGGTTCTGGTGCTGATATGGGTGATGTCTCCTGTGGCTGGCACCCACCTGGCCCAAAGCCCTCCTGTGCTGGAGCCTGTCCCCTCATGCTGCTGCAGAGCCACCTTTCTCCTGGCTGTAGTGACGCCAGGGCGAGCAAAGGCCCTCGGTGCCTGCTGCAAACCCTGGCAAATCCTTGGAAGTATTTTATTCCCATTCTGGCTCTTCCAGCTAATCCTCTTCACTTTTTAGGACATGACTTTGCAATGCAAGTTAAATCTTTGAAGATGCGTCAATGAATTTCAGCACTCAGACATGTAATTAATCTTCCTAGATCTCTGGTAGTAAAGCAAAGGCACGTGTGTGATGTTTTCCATTGCAAACACAAGGAGAGATACTGTAATCTCGGAGCAATAGCTTTCTTGTGACTGACAGAGCTGTGGGAGGCCTCTTCTGTATTGGGTGTGGTGTGGGAGTATGTAAAGGAGAGGCTGATTTCCACAGACCGGTAAACCCCGTCCCAGGCTGGAGCCCCCAGGTTCGCTGCAGCCAGCTGACGGGCTGGTGCTCTGCTCCGCAGGTTGCCCCCCGGCCGCACTCCTTCGCCAACGGCTATGAGCTCTTCGAAGTCTCCGAGGAGCGGGACGAGGAGGTGGCTGCTTTCTGCCACATGCTGGACGTGTGAGTACCCGGTGGGGCTGGAGCATCCCCCTGCGAAATGCCCCAAAACAGGCGGGGTTTGGGGGGTGGGACAAGCCCCAAAGCAGGGCAGTGCCCCTGAGCTGTCTGCCTCTGCAGGCTGCGGTCCGGCCACAGCACCAAGGACTACTCCCTGAGCGGCTTGGTGTGGAGTGCCGTCAACCTCAGCCCCGAGCAGCTGGGCCACGGCGTCAGCCTGAAGGTGACGGTGGTGTGTGACAGCCTGCGGGAACCCCTCACCTTCACCTGCGACTGTAAGTGTCCTGCGCAGCCACCTGCCCGGCCCCGCTTGCAGCAGTCAGGGCCGGGGGGCCC
>NW_010398744.1:3799-5270 GCF_000710305.1 Buceros rhinoceros silvestris
GGGGTCTGACGGCTCAGGAGAGCTCTCTGCCGAGGAAGGTGCAGGAGCCGTGGCGCACAGGCACACGCTGTCCTTCCCAGCGAGCCAGCTCCTGCTGCTGGAGTGCTGCTCTGGGCCTGGCCCTGCCGCGGGGAGTCTGCGGGAGCTTTGCCACGGCCACCAGGAGCTGCCGGTTTAGGCCCTAAAGGGGTGGCTGGAGGGTGAGGGAGCCCAGCCGCTGCTCCTGGCTGCCCAGCGTGGCTGCCCGAAGGGGTTATTCCCGTCGGGGCCAAGGACGCGCATGTGCGTGTGTCCACGCATGCACGTCAGCGTGTGTTGGCACGCCGCTGTCAACCAGCCGCAGTCACAGCAGCGTTTCTGTGCAGCGAACCTCTGCTGCAGGTGGCCCGGGGCTGCCAGGGCTGTGGGATGGATCCAGCCACCTTGGAGGGCATTTCCCGAAGGGAAGAACCTCCTGCTTTTCTGGCAGGGAACAGCATCCTGGGCACGGAGCGGGCCGTCCCTGGCGAGCGTTTTCCCAGGAGCCGTATCTCCCGGGGCCCTCAAAGGACCTTTGAGACAGGCCCTGGGACAGAAAGCCCTTTTGTCGCCTATCTTTTCTTTCCACATCTTCCTGTGGCTGGAGGTGCCAAAACCCTCCCTGCAGAGCCAGCCAGGCCCCTGAGCTCTGCGAACAGCCCGAGCGGCTGTCGCTTGCTGCCCGTTTGCTTTTGCGAGGCGTGGAGGGAGGCAGGACCAGGCAGGGGAGCACAGGATCCCTCCCCACGTGCCTCCTCCCTGTCCTGACCATGGGACAAATAGCAGCAACAGTGGCCATGTGCCAACAGGACTTAGTATGCTCATCCCCTGCAGCCTCATGAGCCCCTGGGGGTGCCTCTCCCAGCCCCTCCGCTGCATCCTGCCATTGCAGCCCCATCCTGCCCAGAGCCTCCTGCACCCCCTCGGCACCATGCCTGTGGCTCTGCTGAGCTGAATCAGCTCAATCTTCCCCGCAGCTGGCAAAGAAAGTGGGTCTGGACAGTGAGTTCTGCTGGTCCTGCTCTGGATGGGCTTCCTGTGCTGGTGGGCATGGTGAGATCAGTCCATCCCGCCTTGCTCCGGGGCTCGTCCCAGTCCTGCTATCATCCCCAGAGCATCCTCTAGCTCCCCGGGTCCACATTCCACTTCCCACGCATCAACGGGCAGGTCCTGGCACGACGGGCTCCTCCACGCCTGCTCCTGGCTCCATTGTGCCGGCTGGGCTGGGCATAGCTTTTTGGAGGGCGCAGGGGAAGGAGGGAAAACAATAGCTTATTCTTCGGGTTTCCTAGTGCAATTCTTCGGGTTTCCAAACACAATCGACCTGGTGCCATGAATGACCCCGTGCAGGCGAAGCGGCCCCGGCCGAGCCCCAGCCTGGCTGCGGGGTGTTGGGATGGAGCATCCCAGGTTGAATTTTAGGGCATTGCGTGGGCCGGGGAGGGGCTGCGGG
>NW_010398744.1:5366-5767 GCF_000710305.1 Buceros rhinoceros silvestris
TCTGTCCCCGCAGCAAACACGCGCTGGGCAGCCACGAGTACATCCAGCACTGCAGGAAGTTCGACACTGACATCCGCTTGCAGCTGATGAAGAGGAAGGGTGTGCGCAGCGACCTGGCCCGCACGGTGGGTCCCCGGGTTCGGGGGCAGGGCGGGGGTGCCCATGTCGTCTCCCCGCTGCGGGAGCACCCGTGGGAGGCCGAGCGATAGCACAGCATCTCTCCATCTGCAGGCAAACGATGACCAGAGCCCTTCCACCCTCAACCACTACATCCACCTGCAGGAGAGACCCATCAAACAGACCATCAGCAGGTAGAGGGGACACAGTGGGCCCAGCCCCACTGTGCTGGGTGCCTGCTTGGCCAGGGCTGAGCTTTGCTCTCTGTCCCCTAGGCAGGCCCT
>NW_010398744.1:5914-6224 GCF_000710305.1 Buceros rhinoceros silvestris
GGCCCGGAGTCTCCTCTTCGTCACTTTCCACAATGAGGTGGATGCTTGCCTGGCAGCCGAGGTGAGCCGAGGGATGGAGGATGCATTTTTGGGGTCACCTTGTCTCGTATGCTGCGGGCTCTTCCCCTTTTTCATTGTGGGGCTGCATCCGAGAAGGGTAGAGGCCATGAAAGGAGGGGAAACTGAGGCACGGGCTGGTGCCACTCCCAGTGCATGGCGTGGGGGCAGCGGGGAGCCCACGTCAGCCCCTCTCTGCCCCCCAGGGAGACTTCCCGCTGAAGGCAGAACGGGTGATCCAGTCGGTCATTGG
>NW_010398744.1:6558-7696 GCF_000710305.1 Buceros rhinoceros silvestris
TGGGGGTGGGGGCGGCCGCCGAGGATCTGGTTACGTAAAGCGTGGCCTTGGCAAGCTGCTCCCGGCCGGCAGCGTGGGGCTGCTTCTGATGTTGCTCTTGTGGTTTGTTGGTTTGTTTTTTTTCTTTCCTTTCCCTCAACAGGATCCAAATGTTCTGGCCAAGAGGGAAAATCGAGGTATTTCTGTTCTCTTCCTCCCCTTCTGGGCTCCAGTTCTTAGTGCTTTTAATCTTCAAACCCCTCCCCCTCAATTATTATGGCCAAAAATATGTTGGAAACCGTTCTGGTTAAGGAAAGAGGGTTTCTGGAGGCGATGGCTGGTGTTCCTCCCCAGGAACTCAGCAAAATTGGAAGCCTGAAGTTCTCCCTCTCACCTGCTTTGTCCCTGGGGAGACCTGCCCACAGTGCGGCCCTGGGGTCCCTCCAGCGTCCCACCCCAGCCCAGAGGGATGTTGTGGGCGACAGTGGAGCCGGCAGCTGCCCCGATTCACCCCTCTCCCCCCTCCCCTTCAGAGAAGATCGTGGAGAGCCTGACTGCTGCCATCCTCAACCTGGTCGAACTCTACTGCAGCACCTTCAATGCTGACTTCCAGCCGGCCGTGCCCGGGAGCCGGGAGCTTGGGGCGGTGCAGGAGGCTCGCCTGCTCTCCTGCCCGCTCACCTTCACCGTCTACGCTACCCACCGCATCCCCATCACCTGGGCTGCCAGGTAAGGGCAGCCAGACCTCGCTCAGCCTCTGCCTGCCCATCCTGGGGCTCAGACCCGTGTCAAACACTCCGTAGCAGAGTTGTCCTTTCCCTGGGTGGCAGAGGAGTGTGTCCCTACACCAGAATTTCAGCAGGCATGGAGGGAGTAAGAGCTAGCGCACCCCAAGCCTCCTAAAGGGCAGGACTCTGGGGATGCTGGTGAGGGATGCTCGCAGCCAGCTGATGCTGGAGCTTCTGGGTTGGACAGGCTCTGCTGAGCTCTCCCATCCCAACCCCACGAATCGCTGGGGCTGCAGCATCACTCTGGGCTCAGCGCCACCCTGGGGATGTGACAGATGGCCCCGGTGCGGCAGGGCCACGCTGTCCTCGCCCCACATCAGCGGCGTGCTCCTTTGTTAGGTGCCTTGGTGCCCGTACCCGCGTTCGGCCCT
>NW_010398745.1:0-605 GCF_000710305.1 Buceros rhinoceros silvestris
CTAATAATAATTACTAATAAAACTAAGAAAAATACTACTAATAATTATACTACTAATAATAAAAACTAATTTCCCTAAGTTGTGTCTGCTTTGCCCCTGGTGGTAATTGCTGAGTGGTCTCCCTGTCCTTATCTTGACCCATGAGCCTTCCATTATATTTCCTCTCCCCCGTCCAGCAAAAGAGTGGAGTGATAGAGCAGCTTTTGTGGGCACCTGGCATCCAGCCAGGGTCAACCCACCACATGAGGAGAGGAAAAACTTCCAACTTCCACCTGTCCTTCTGGAAGATTCTTCTCAATTTTATCCTGTGGGAAAATATGCCTTTGGGCCTGGACAGATTTCATGTGGCCCTCTGCCACTCCCATCCTCTCCACCAAAAAAGGAGAGAATAGAAATCAATATTTTATTTTTCACCTTAATATAAGGCAGCCTTTTTTTTCTTTTTCATTTTTTCTTTTTTTTTTTTTTTTGCTTGCATAGATATTAATTTTAGTTATTGTCAACTATTCCCAAGGGCTGGAATGAAATGAAGTCACTTGGGAGCTAAAGAATGTCATGCTGTAGGGTTTCACTAGTCATGTGTTATTTGTCTTGGATAATTCCTG
>NW_010398745.1:746-3174 GCF_000710305.1 Buceros rhinoceros silvestris
TGAACCAGGATCTGAAGGAGGATAACAACTAGCCATTCCATGGTCTAGAAGTAAAGGAAGGGCTGGATTAGGGTATAAGAGAGTTGTTGGAAAGACAGAGTATGTGTCAATCTAAGCATCAATGTCTCATAAAATAAATGTCATAAAATTAATTCAAGTAATTGCTTCAAACCATGGCTTTAGTGGCTTTAAACCATAATGAAAGAACTTAGAACAAAAAGACTCAGCATAAGTGACTATATGGGTTAGGGTTACTTCTAGTTGTATTTAACCACCTCATTAATGTGCAGAAATTACATGAAGGGATAAAGAGAAAAAAAGCATTGCACGCGGTTTCATAGTACACAAGTGAAACTTGCTTAGGAATAAAAAATCCCACTCTGAAACCTCAGGCCTGAAACATAATAATCACAAAGATGTTTTCTCCTTTCTGAACTTTAAAAGGATTGTAGTGTTGTGATCTAGGGCCCCCTAATAAGCACTTACTTCTCTGCTCTCTGTGATAAATATCAATGCTGGGCAGATGGAAAGGTATAACATAGATGTTACACCTTTACAGTAATGTCCAACGAGAGAGGTGCCCTGCTGTTGGGGCGGAATCAGCATTAAAGACCTGTGGTGGTAGTACCACCAGCTGTGATTTAAAAGCGATAGGCTTATTGTATTACAAGCTTATGTCGTCACCTGTAGCCATGCACCAAAAAAACCTGAGGGAATATCAAGTGATAACAATGATAAGGAAGTAATAATAATTTTATGTCAAGTTATCTGAGAGCACTTAAAAACCAGTGCTCTTATTAATATTTACAAAACCAGCTTATTTTAATTTTCTGATAAATATAACTTCTCCATGAAAATGTTTTGTAGGCAGAAATCTGACAAACTTAAATGCTGCATACCTGAATCTGAGAATTTTCTTTATCGTCTAAAAATATAACTAAGGCTAACAAATCAATTTTTAAGAAGCACAAAGAAATAGAAATACAAAATATATTGTACTTTAGATTGTGTGAGATTCTACAATTCAATCTTCCTAGTTTCAAGAGAATTTTTCGAGAAACCAGGTTCTAATGGGTCTAATTATATTTTGTTTTTAGGGATATAAAGCAAAAAAATTAGCCCAGCAGGTAATTCCAAAAATAGCTTTTCAGACAAGTCTAATAAATTTCGTTCCACCATTACGTATAAACTTTAGAGTACAAAAGTGTAAGAAGAAACATTGACACTTAAATAATTAAACACAGATATTTTTAAATAACCACAGCAGTCCATCAAATAAAAACATTCTGTTATAAATACAGCATTAGAAAAGCAAAGCAGCCAGAAAATTGAAGCATCTAAGGAGCATGATGTTAACCACAGCAGTGTAAGAAAGAGATCAGAGAGTTCTCCTCTCACTTGAAACTGCTGGTTTTCACCATAATGTGTAACAGGTAACTCTTACCTCAAAGATCATGTTATTAAAAATACAACTGTTTATCATTAATCTCATCCTCCCTTTTTAGAGAAAAATTTTAAATCAGCTCTGCAACCTTATGAATGCAGGGAAATCCCTCCAATAATTTGAAATCCATTAATTTCTGTGAGGACAGGCCATCCCTTCACATTAACCCATCTTTAAAAAACCCTAGGATATAAATATATGACTGAAGCAGAAAGTTTCAAGACACTTGAAATCATCAGGTAATTTAACCTGGTTAGGAGAGAGAGAAATTTAAATAACAAATCTACCTGAAGGAAAAAGACTTAAAGCTTTACAGCATGGTTCATACCTTGTTTCAGGGAATTAATTCTGTGAATTGCGATCCGCATTGAAAGGGTAATTTTTGCTCAAAAATAAACTTTGCCTCAAATTAAAAACAAAAACAAACAAGCAAAAAAAACACCAAAAAAAAATAAAATTCCACACTAAGAACACAACAGGAAGAGAAGAGAAAGTAAGGTAAATTCATACAAAAAAGAAATGTTCTTCGGCACAGTGTCATTTTTTAGCTCATTTGGACTTACAGTCTTTGTTATTTTAGCTAACTGCAATATTTAGAAAATCCTAAAGCTCAGTTCCTTTGGGTTTTGAGGTGTATTAAGACAGAAAATACACTTTGTGGTCATAAATGTGCATAGTTTAAGTTAAACTCAATGGGCCAGATCCATGTCTTGTGAAATTCAAAACCAAGATTAGACTTTCCAGTCTTTGGTTTAATTGAGAGAGTGATTAAATGGTTACAGGTTCAGGCTGTCACACAAGAGCTAAGCATTAATCTTAATTTCCTTCACATCTTTTTTTTTTTTCTGGTTTGTGTGTTGGGGTTTTTGGGAGGCTTTATTTGTTGGTTCTTTGTTTTGGGGCTCTTTTAAGTATATGCTTTTTTATTTTTAAAATTTTTTTACTTTTTTAATTTTAAAAATTTTTTTAAATTTTTTTTCATTT
>NW_010398746.1:0-7524 GCF_000710305.1 Buceros rhinoceros silvestris
AAGGTCTTTTCCAACCGAAATGATTCTGTGAGCTTCCTCCATGGCTAGAAACAGCCATGTCTGTTATTTTCTCTGTATTGGCCAGGCTGGGCCAAGCAGTTCTGTCCACCCCTTTTCTTCTGTTGGAACAAAAAAAATCTTGGTCCTGGCTGCAATTGGTGTTGTCGGAAGTGAGGCTGGAGAGGGGGGAAACACGTGAGGGTCTTGGGCATAAGGATACTAGAAAACTTACTTGTGATTCTGGGTATTTGAAGCTCTTCTGATCTATTTGTGAGGAAAGCCAGGAATCTTTAGTGCCTCGGCTCAGGAGTGTGGTAGGTGCTGGGCTTCCTGTATGGTTTGAATATTAATGTGTTTTAACATGACGTGGGAAAGCTCCAGTCACAGACTAGAGCTCCTGTTTTAGAGAATTTTTAAGAGACAGAATCTAGGCTTTGCCCCATACCCGTGATTAAGGATGAGAAGAAAGCAGGGGGTGGAATTTAATGAGGCCATTCTGGTGTTGTGGAGAACAGGACAGACAAGATGCTGCGTTGTGCAGCAGCCTTTCTGGCTGGGAGGGTTTAGCAGAGAAGACTGAGCTGACTCGTCGTGTGGAGGCCCAGTGAGGGTGCAGGAGGCAACAGGGACAAGGAGAAACACGGGGAACCCAGGTTAGATGGAATTTTTTCTTCTCCACCATGAGGTTGATCAAACACTGGAGCTGGAGGTGCTTAAAGCTCCCCTGGGTGAAGCTTTGAGCGACCTGCCCAGTTGTGCTTGAGACCTCTTCCAGCCTGGATTCTTCTGAGATCCTGCAATGCCATGAATGTATCTTCACTGCTGCGGCTCTCTCCCTTCTCACAATGCAGGGGAAGGACGATGAGCAGCCTCCTGCCTTCAGCAGCGGATGGAAACTGCTACTACATCCTGACAGAAGACTGCACCTACGGCAACAAGTACTTTCAAGCCGGTAACATGTGCTTCTGCAGCGAGAGGAGTTACCTGCGCAACTTCTCCGACGACAGGCCCCCTGCTTGCTTCCTGAGGGTCATCATGCTGGACGACAGCTCCACCGTCACCATAAACATAGAGATCCTCCAGCCCGTGCGCGAGGAGGCGGCTGTCTTCCTCCTGGCCATCAGCAGCCACACTGAACGCTTGAACTACTTCTTAGAAAGGTTGAGCCTCGAAGCGGCTCTGCGGGCCGTGCCGGGACAAAGAGTGATGGCGGAGGTCGACCGGCAGTATCTGCCCGGTGTCATCCGCTACATCGGCAGCATTTACAAAACCACATCGGCTGTGCTGTCGCCGTTCTTCTTCGGGGTGGAGTTACAGGTAAAGTGGCCAAGGAAGTAAGTCGCATGTTTTTCCCTTTATGTTTGTGTGTTGTGGCTTTCTGGCGTGTTTAAAGCTGAGCCAGCAGAGTGCCCAGGTGGCCAAGAAGGCCAACAGCATCCTGGCTTGTACCAGCACTGGTGTGGCCCAGCAGCACCAGGGCAGGGATCGTCCCCCTGGACTGGGGGCACTAGGGAGGCCACACCTCGAATCCTGGGTTCAGTTTGGGCCCCTCACTCCCAGAAGGACATTGAGGGGCTGCAGCGTGTCCAGAGAAGGGCAACGGAGCTGGTGCAGGGTCTGGAGCACAAGTGCACTGAGGAGCAGCTGAGGGACCTGGGGGCGTTGAGCCTGGAGAAAAGGAGGCTCAGGGGAGACCTTCTGGCTCTCCACAACTCCCTGAATTTCAGGAAGTTGGAGCGAGGGGGCAGTCAGTCTCTTCTCCCCAGGAACAAGCAACAGCACGAGAGGAACCAGCCTCCAGTTGTTCCAGCAGAGGTTTCAGTTGTCCCTGAGGACCAATTTGTTCCCCGTTGGGGTTGTGCAGGGCTGTGCCAGGGCAGTGGTGGAGTCCCCATCCCTGGAGGGGTTGCACAGGCGTGTGGAGGTGGTGCTGAGGGCCAGGGGTCAGTGGGGACCTGGCAGTGCTGGGGGGACGGGGTGGACTCGATGATCTTAAAGGTCTTTTCCAACCCAAATGATTCTGTGATTGTGTTTTCAGGGCGAGGGTGAAAACCGAGGGCGCAGCGATGGCTCTTATCACGGCACCGAGTATTTCAAGTGCAAGCGGAACTGCGGGATCTTCCTGCCCTTTAGCAGGGTCCAGTTTACTCCCGCGCCAGATGACAGCTACGTAAAACAAAAGCCAAACACAAACGTGGAGGAGGCAGTTCCCGTCAAAGTGGGTGACGCAGTCAGCTTCTACGTGGATGAGGTCCTGACGAAGGGAATCGCAATGGCGGTTTACAGGGAGGGAACCCAGTGGTTCGTTAAAGTTTGCCCGGTAAGAGCAGCCTCGCTGCCTTTTCTTGACAAACGGGATCGTGTTCCCTCTGTCTAATTTATTTTTGTCTCTTTTCAGGAAGAAGAAGGAACGACTGACATTTTCCGTGAAATCCCTATGGATTCCGTGGTGAAGGAAAGTTTGCGAAGTAGGTTGTGGTCAGAGGCGTCTGCCCTGCCTGTCCTGGGGTTTTCACATTTATTCCTTCTCTTCAGGGTACAGATGAGCTGAAAATCTACAAAAGCTTCAGCTAGTCCTGACTTAGTTGAGAAGGCAGAGAAGGGCCGTGGAAATGTGTCAAGTTCGGGGCAAAAATCTTTGTATTAGGCAACTAAAGCTGCTTCAGTTGTCACAGAGAAGAAAAGAGAGTCTGAGAGGGGAGGCAGCACCACCAGTTAAAGACTCTTTAATTTAGCTGTAGGAGGTGGAGCAGGAGCCTCAGCCTGATGCCAGGCAATCCTGGAGAGGCACAGTCATAGGTCAAGTCATTGGACAAGACAAGAAATTAGTGGAATGTCTCTGTTGCCATCTAAAGACACTGTCAGGGCCAGCCCAGGGGGAAGAGTTTGGGAATAACCCCCCATTTCAGTAGTCCAAAGAGGCTCTGAGATGGGCCCGATTGGCTCCAGGGCCAGCGAGAGGGTGGAGTGCGCAGCCTTGAGCGGAGAAAGAAGGAGCAGGATTGTCTCGTCTTGGCCTGTTAGACCAGTTTGGCCACATCACTGGGAATTCCACCTTGTGTCCGTGATGCTCAGCTTCATGCTTGTCCATGTGGTCTGTAATTTCAAACTATACCAGGCAGGAGATGAGATCCAGCGGTGTCTGGTGTTAGCTGTTGACTTCCCACCTCACCTGACATTTCATGTCACCCACTAGGTTTATTTTCACCGTTCGAGTCCGACATGGGTTTGGGACACCCAAACCAAATGAAACAAGAGAGAAACGACAGCAGCGAGACGTGTGAAAGCGGGAATTCACCCCTGGAGGTGAACTCCGTGGTCCAGATCACCTTGGACAAGGGCAATCAGGTTTCAGGAATCATCCGCTGGTTGGGCTACCTGCCCCAAATTAAGCACAAGATGGCTGGAGTTGAACTGGTAAGGAGCAAAGTGGTGGTGAGGTTGTCTATCAGAACAGGCAGGTCTTGGTTGCTCTTCTGTTGGAAATCCTGAGCTCGTGGTTGCAGATCTCACAGCGTGATCTGGGCCTGTGATGTGTCAGGGCTGAGCTGTGAGGATAAACAGCAATTGTGCCCTCACAGAGGCTGAGAAGAGGAGCCTGGGGAATCATGACAAGGGTTGGTTTGCTCTCTTACCTCATCTTCATCAGTGACCTGGAAGAAGGGATAGAGCATCCCTTTAACCAGTTGGCTGATGATACCAAACTGGGGGGAGTGGCTGACACACCATCAGGCGGCAATGCTGTTCAGTGAGACCTAGACAGGCTGGAGAGTTGGGTGAGAGGAACCAAATGAAGTTCAGCAAGGCGAGGGCTTGACCTGCTGGGAAGCAGCTCTGCAGAGAAGGACCTGGCAGTGCTGGTGGACAACAGGTTCCCTGTGAGCCAGCAATGGCCCCTCGTGGCCAAGAAGGCTAGTTGTCTCCTGGGGTATATTGAGAAGAGTGTGATCAGGGAGGTTCTCCTGCCCCTCTGCTCTGCCCCAGCGAGGCCACACTGGAGTATGGGTCCAGCGCTGGGGTCCCCAGTTCCAGAGGGACAGGGAGCTGCTGGAGAGAGTCCAGCGGAGGCTGCGAGGATGAGGAGGGGCTGGACCATCTCTGTGGGTGGTGCCGGGGCTGTTCAGCTGCAGAAGAGCAGCCTGGGAGGGGACCTCATCAGTGTCACCAATAGCTAAAGGCGGGGCAGGAGGACAGGCCAGACTCTGCCCAGTGGTGCCCAGTGACAGGACGAGGGGCAACGGGCACAAACTGGGAGCCAGGAAGTTCCACCTGGCCATGAGGAGAAAGTTCTCTGGTGTGAGGGTGAGGGAGCCCTGGCCCAGGCTGCCCAGAGAGGCTGTGGAGTCTCCTGCTCTGGAGAGATCCCAAACCCGCCTGGAGGCCAAACTGGGCGCCCTGCTCTGGGGGACTGGGACTGGGTGACCCCAGAGGTCCCTGCCAGCCCCACCAGTCTGGGGTTCTTCTAGAATAATGTTACTGGAATATGGGACGGAATAATTCAGAATACGGCATTAATAGGTAAAAACCAACCAGAATAAATGAAAACAGGCAACAAAATGGGACCAAACTTGTACATACCTATTAAAGAGTGAAAAGTCTCACCTCATTCGCCAAAAGACTCATGTTATTCCTTGATGCTCTTTTCCCAGGATGAAGACAAGGGGGTCACGGCTGGCGAGTGGCTGGGCAAATACTACTTCCACTGTGCTCCGAAGCGCGGCCTCTTCGTGAAGCTGCAGTCCTGCCAGCCTGACGTTCGCTTCCAGTACTGGCGAGACAGTGAGCCGAGCCTCATGGACTACCGTGAGATCCAGGGAGATGGGGCTGGGCTGGGACAGAGCGCTGCGGAGAAGCCTTGTGCACGGTGTCTTAATTGGCGCTTTAATATCTTTCACTTTCTTTGGCTGGTTTGGGTTGAAGGGACCTTAAAGCTCACCTAGTCCAACCCCCTGCAGTCAGCAGGGACATCTGCAACCAGAGCAGGGTGCTCAGAGCCCCAAGCTCCAACCTGACCTGCAATGGGGACAGGGATGGGGCTTCTCCCACCTCTCGGGGAAACCTGGCACAGGCTCTCACCACCCTCAGCACCAACAATTTCTCCCTTCTCTCTCCTCTGAATCTCCCTCTCTCAGTTGAACCCATCACCCCTCGTCCTGTCACTGCACTCCCTGATCAAAAGCCCCTCCCCAGCTTTCCTGCAGCCCCTTTCAGCACTCAAAGGCTGCACTCAGGTCTCCCCGCAGCCTCCTCTGCTCCAGCCTCAACACCCCCAGCTCTCTCCCCTGCCCTCCCAGCACAGGGCTTCCACCCTGCCAGCACTCCTGGGGCTCCTCTGGCCCCGCTGCAGCAGCTCCGTGTCTCTGCTGTGCTGAGGAGCCCCGAGCTGGAGCCAGCCCTGCAGGGGGGTCTCCCCAGAGCAGAGCAGAGCGCAGCAGAGGGGCACGATCCCCTCCCTCCAGCTGCTGCCCACGCTGCTGGGGATGAGCCCAGCACACAGGTGGCTGCTGGGCTGTGAGCGCACATTGCTGGCTCACGTTGAGCTTCTTAACAACCAACACATACCCATCAACAGTTTAAATGTTCTGCAAACATAGGCCAAACATGTGGCTCTGGAGAGTTGGAGGGGTTAACTCAGGCCCGTGGCCAGGATGTGAAGCCATGACCGTGTTGCACCCGGGGACTGAGAAATAAGGGAGAGCTTGGTAAGAGAGAGAGGATCAAATCGATTTTAATTTATTATAATTGACCTTGATGTGATGATAAGACATACAAGAAGATGAGGGATGATCAGGTCAGTATTTTCATTTGAACAGGAAGACTCACAGAATCATTTTGGTTGGAAAAGACCTTTAAGATCGAGTCCAGTGTCCCCCCAGCACTGTCAGGTCCCCACTGACCCCTGGCCCTCAGCACCACCTCCACACGCCTGTGCAACCCCTCCAGGGATGGGGACTCCACCACTGCCCTGGGCAGCCTGGCACAGCCCTGCACAACCCCAATGGGGAACAAATTGTTCTTCGGAGCCAACCTCAGCCTTCCCTGGAACAACTTGAGGCTGAAGCTAAAGGCAGTTGCTTTTGTTGTTTCTCTTGCAGGAGGGCAAGAAGTTCTTCCCCAGGCTCCAGAGAGTTTTCCTCCCCTCCAGAACGAGGCAGCAGTGCGTGTCCTGCGAGGGCGGATGAAGGGAATCCAAGGCCACTGTAATTCCTGCTATATGGACGCCGCTCTCTTCAGGTGAGGACCTCCTTGGGTGGTGCTTTGGTTTAGTTGGGCAGAGCCCTCAAGTGCAGTACTTCCAAGGTGGCCAGAAATGTACCTAGTGTAGAGCAGAGTATAACAGTGTGGAGACGCAACCTTGCTGCTTGCTGCTCTTTGACCTCCTTCCAGACCTGGTAGGTTCTCAGGCCCTGAAATACCCCTTGTGAGTACCTCAGGGACCTGTGTGTCTGTCATGCAGGGTGGTGAGAGATCGTAGCTCTCTGGATGTGGACTGTGCTGACTCTGTCACTGGAGGTCACGGCCGGAAACACGTCAAAGAAACCACCCATGAGATCCCAGCTTCACTGTGCAGCACTGTTGGGAGAGGAAAAGACTCAATGGTGCCCCACCATGAGCAGTTTTGGCTGCAGAGTATGAGATTTCATTCTCTCTGAGCTGTTTCCTTGCTTGCTACCAGCATTTGTTAAAACAGACATGGTTTATCCCACTCATTTCTCTGTAACTGCATGCATGGACTGTTGAAAACAAAAGCCACCGACTGTCACAAGGCAAAACTTGGTTTGAACTATTGCTGTAAACCCATCGGACTTACACCCATCTCGCTCTTTCCACAGCCTCTTCTCCTGTACGTCCGTGCTTGACTCGATGCTCTTCAAGCCCTTCCCACTGTGTGACAGGAATGTCCAGAGCATTCTGCGAGATGAGATCGTTAATCCCCTCAGAAAGTGAGTCCAGCCCATGGGAATCGTGGAATTCCTCCATCTACCCTTGTAGCTTCTCTGCTGCCCTGACAGATGCTATCTGTCACCTAGGGAAAGGGTTACCTGGAGTGCTCCTGCTGCCAGCCACAGCCAAAGCTATTTGTATTGGGTTCATGTTCCAGTTGTTCCTTTCCCTGGGTTGAAAGGCTGATTGAACATAAGATGTCTTCCTTGAGGACCAGTGTCCTGGCACTGGCTACACAAATACAACCCTGGAGCCTTCTGTGATGCTGAGATTTGAGTGAGAGTGGCCCTGTGGAGAACGACTGGAGAGGGAAAGCTGGACATGAGCCGGCAATATGCGCTCACAGCCCAGCAGCCACCTGTGTGCTGGGCTCATCCCCAGCAGCGTGGGCAGCAGCTGGAGGGAGGGGATCGTGCCCCTCTGCTGCGCTCTGCTCTGCTCTGGGGAGACCCCCCTGCAGGGCTGGCTCCAGCTCGGGGCTCCTCAGCACAGCAGAGACATGGAGCTGCTACAGCGGGGCCAGAGGAGCCCCAGGAGTGCTGGGAGGGTGGATGCACTGAGCTGGGAGGACAGGGGAGT
>NW_010398746.1:7829-11191 GCF_000710305.1 Buceros rhinoceros silvestris
CTCTGAGCACCCTGCTCTGGTTGCAGATGTCCCTGCTGACTGCAGGGTGTTGGACTGGGTGAGCTTTAAATGCCTCTTCTGAACCAAACCAGTTGATTATTCTACAATTTAAACACACTGGAGAGATCATCTGCAATTGCTGCTTCTTTCTAGGACTGGCTTTGTCCGGGCTGGGAGCGTGATGCACCTCAGGGAGCAGCTAACAGAAAAGGGCCAGTGTTCAAGCTTTACCAATGCTGAGAAAGGTAACGTGCTCTCTGGGTCCTTCTCCCGGCTCCTTTGCTGTGTGCCACTGCATCCAGTCACCAGACTGACGTCATTGTGTGCTTCCTCCCCACGTGTCCATTAATACACCTGCTGTGTCGTTCCTGTATGTGAAATTGCTCATGTGAAATATTTTTAGCTTTTAAAATGCTGCTTTCATCTGAAATTTGTCCCGAAGTGTGATGGAAAGACGGGAATTGCTGACTGTCTTAATGGGTGGGAGCCCTTGACCCTTACACCTGGAGTTACACCCTGATAGTCCAGCCATGATGTCCCTGCTTGAGTAATTTCTTTGAATCACAGAATGGTTTGGGATGGAGGGACCTTTAAAGCTCACCCAGTCCAGCCAGCAGGGACACCTGTAACTAGAGCAGGTTGCTCAGAGCAGAGAGGAAGCTCTGTGTGAAGGGAATTTAAATGAGGCAAATTTCCTTGACCCTTACACCTGGAGTTACACCCTGATAGTCCAGCCATGATGTCCCTGCTTGAGTAATTTCTTTGAATCACAGAATGGTTTGGGATGGAGGGACCTTTAAAGCTCACCCAGTCCAGCCAGCAGGGACACCTGTAACTAGAGCAGGTTGCTCAGAGCCTCAAGCTCCAACCTGACCTGGCTCTACTTGTCCTCCCAGCACTCCCGGGGCTCCTCTGGCCCCGCTGCAGCAGCTCCGTGTCTCTGCTGTGCTGAGGAGCCCCGAGCTGGAGCCAGCCCTGCAGGGGGGTCTCCCCAGAGCAGAGCAGAGCGCAGCAGAGGGGCACGATCCCCTCCCTCCAGCTGCTGCCCACGCTGCTGGGGATGAGCCCAGCACACGGGTGGCTTCTGGGCTGTGAGTGCACGTTGCCGGCTCATGCCCAGCTTTACCCCCCCAGCACCCCCAAGTCCTTCTCCTCAGGGTTGCTCCTCGTCCACTCACCCCCAGCCTGTGTTCGTGCTTGGGGTTGCCCTGATTCTGGTGCAGGACCTTGCCCTTGGCCTTTTTGAACTTCATGCAGTTCACAGAGGCCGCACCTCTCCAGCCTGTGCAGGTCTCTTGATGGAGACTGTCCTACAGGCGTGTCGACTTTTGCTGAGATTATCTTGTCTTTGAGTTGTGCTAAGTTGTTTGAGGTTCCTTAAAGACTGTTGTCTGGTTACAGTAAAACATAAACCAGCTACAGCTGAAACCCTCCAGTCTCTGGTTGCATCATCACGTTCCCATCCATGCACAGCAAGGCCCTGGGTGTGACCGATGCTTTTCTCTCACCTTCCAGATCCCGAGGAGTTCCTCAATCTCATAATGCACCAGATCCTGGGGATAGAACCTCTCCTGCGACTGCAGTAAGTTTCCATATCAAAGCAATTCCATGTACCCGGGCCAGACTCATGAGTTACTCACCTCACGATCGCCGGGTGTTACACGCACCTTTTCATCAGGGCTTTGGAGGCAGAGCTCAGCGTGCAGCAACTCTCTGCTCTCCATATGATGTTCTTTGTTGTGATCTTGTCCCCCAGGAAAAGCCTCTCCCCTGGAGGTGCCACCTTCAGAAATTGGTGATAAAAGCCTTGTGTCATCCTCAGGGAGTGGTTTGAGAAATGTAGTGTCTGGCTTCAGCGCAGGGCCAGCCGTATCTGACAGCCTTTGGGTGCGTTTGGGCTGCCTCCAGCCTGTCGAGCTTGGCCCAGATCCTGCAGCCTCTCGAACAGGGAGTTCAGGGATGCAGTCCCAGATTTTTCAGGACTCCACAAAGATGATGAGAGGCTGGAGGAAGCCAAAAATAACTGCGCTGTTCCAGAGCATAGAAGGGGATTGTTTGGTTTCCATGCTCCTTTGTGGAGACGTCAGTCAAGGCGCAGAGCATGGAGTGCTCGGAAGGGCTGAGCACAAAGCCAGCTCTGTGCCTCAGCTCCCCCATGGAGGGTCAGCTGAATGAAGTCCTTTCTCCAGGCTGGGGGGGACCTTCCGCACACACAACTCACCTCTTGAACGCACCGAGTTTTGCTCTGTGGCTTTTCTATGTGCCGTTATAAATAGATCTTCCATCATCTGGGAAGTTTGCTGATAGTGCAGTTGATTTGAAAAAATATTGAAGTGTCTTTGAATATTTACATCGACGAGGGGAAACTCGGTGTTGCTTATAGGAGCAGGAGGGATGATGAGACTGAAGATAGTGCTTGCATCTCTTCTCATGGCATATATTTATATTTAGTATTTCTGGGTGGTAGAAGTGCTTTGTGTCAGCACCAAGCAGCCCTTGGGCCCAGAGGCTCTTGCAGGACAAACCTGGTATGTCCTCTGGGCTCTCTGATGTTTGCGGCACCACCTAAAAAAGCCCCATGATCACTCCTTGCAGGTCAGGAGACCGGGAGCAGGACTGTTACTGTTACCAGATATTTATGGACAAACAGGAGGATCTGGTGGTTCCCAACGTGCAGCAGTTAGTGGAACGCTCCTTCCTGTCCTCTGAGCTGAAGCTGGTGGAGGTGAGCCCAGCTACCTTCCACGTGTGCTGCTGCCTGCTGCCTCCTCCTTCCTTTCTCCCACCTACCTGGGCCTGCCAGCAAGGCTGTGGTGGGTCTAGTCTTACACCCAACACTGTGAAGCAGCAGGACAGAGCACGAGAGAGAGGTCTTGGGGGATCTGGCAGAGTGACTCACAGAATTGTCTTGGTTGGAAAAGACCTTCAAGATGATTGAGTCCAACCATCCCCCCAGCACTGCCAGGTCCCCACTGACCCCTGGCCCTCAGCACCACCTCCACACGCCTGTGCAACCCCTCCAGGGATGGGGACTCCACCACTGCCCTGGGCAGCCTGGCACAGCCCTGCACAACCCCAGCAGGGAACAAATTGGTCCTCAGGGACAACCGAAACTCCCCTGATACAACTTGAGGCCATTTCCTCTCCTCCTGTCGCTTGTTCCTGGGGAGAAGAGACTGACTGCCCCCTCGCTCCAACCTCCTGAAATTCAGGGAGTTGTGGAGAGCCAGAAGGTCTCCCCTGAGCCTCCTTTTCTCCAGGCTCAACCCCCCCAGGTCTCTCAGCCGTTCCTCAGTGCACTTGTGCTCCAGACTGTGCATCGGCTTTCCTGCCCTTCTCTTGACACGCTCCCGCCCCACCCC
>NW_010398746.1:11238-12195 GCF_000710305.1 Buceros rhinoceros silvestris
CACCGAAACTCCCCTGATACAACTTGAGGCCATTTCCTCTCCTCCTGTCGCTTGTTCCTGGGGAGAAGAGACTGACTGCCCCCTCGCTCCAACCTCCTGAAATTCAGGGAGTTGTGGAGAGCCAGAAGGTCTCCCCTGAGCCTCCTTTTCTCCAGGCTCAACCCCCCCAGGTCTCTCAGCCGTTCCTCAGTGCACTTGTGCTCCAGACTGTGCATCGGCTTCACTGCCCTTCTCTGGACACGCTCCAGCCCCACCGCCCCCGTCAATGTCCTTCTTGGAGTCAGAGGCCCAAAACTAGACCTGGTATTCAAGGTGTGGACTCATTTACCTTTCTTTTCCCAGATCCCATCTTGCTTCATTATCCAAATGCCGCGTTTTGGGAAGGAATATAAAATGTTCAGCAAAATCATTCCTTCCTTGGAGCTGGATATAACAGATCTGCTGCTTGACAGTAAGTTGTGCCATGGTGAAGCTGCCAGCTGTGACTGCGAGCAGCCAGGTGACAGATGTCACCACTTTGGGTTGTGAGGGGGGATCGTGGTGTCATTCTTCTTCCCCAAACACCAGTTTTAGCAGGACAAGTTCAATTTCAGGTGAGGGCTGGAGAAGATTTATCCTCTCATCCCTGTCACCTCTGCAGGTCCCAGGGAGTGCTGCGTGTGCGGCGACATCGCTACCTTGGAGTGTTCAGAGTGTTTCAGAGACAAAGTATTTGCAGCCACGGGGCTGAAGCAGTTCTGCAGCTCCTGCTCCAAACAGGTATGCGTTTGCTTTGGCTTGTTATGAAATCCACCTCGGTGGCCGACAGCAGATTGAACCCCCTGAAACACACACCCTTCTCCTCAGGTTCATTCCCACTACCAACGCAAAACCCACAAGCCAACGAGGCTGCACGTCCCCGAAGAGTTTCACGGTCGGAACACCCGGGGCGGCCAGCAGGTCCCTCGCGCGACGATG
>NW_010398746.1:12231-17729 GCF_000710305.1 Buceros rhinoceros silvestris
GGAGGCTGCACGTCCCCGAAGAGTTCCACGGTCGGACCACCGGGGGCGGCCAGCAGGTCCCTCGCGAGAAGATGGAGCTCTTCGCTGTGCTCTGCATTGAGACCAGCCACTACGTCTCCTTTGTGAAATACGGCCCCGAGAACGAGCACTGGATGTTCTTTGACAGCATGGCTGACAGGCACGGTGAGGACGTGGCCGTGGGCTTGGAGCTTTGGTCGCAGCCGGGTGCTGCACGGTGGGTGGGCAGCTGCCAGGCTCTGCGTCCATCCACCTTTCCTCTGAAGCTCCCTACACAATTTAGCCTCTCTCTGGGCCCTGCTTCCGACAGGGACCATTTAAATAACCCCCAGAGAAGACCATGGCTAGGCCAAGCACATGCAAGTTCCTCCTCGTGCTTTCATCCAGCTGGATGCGTGGATGAGGACCTTTCTCCTGGTCTTTCCCCACTTCGCTGTTGGCCTCCAGATCTCTGCTACATTACTGTAGAGTGCAATGGTGTCTGCTTGAGCTGTAGGTCCTCATTCCTTGGGACCAGGTTTGGACTTTTCTCCTTCTTTCTGGGTTAGGTGATGAAAATGGCTTCAACATTCCTACGGTAACACTGTGCCCTGAAGTTGCAAAATACCTGAACTTGCCGCTGGCTGCGCTGGCCCTGGAGCAACCTCGGGACATGGAGGGAGTGGCCAAGCGCCTCTTCTGCGACGCCTACATGTACATGTACCAGAGCAAGAAGATGGCGCTTTACAAATGACGCTGCGAACAGCAAGACGTTGGGAAATGGGAGCTTGGATCAACCCCGCAGCTCGTCATCGGTGAAAGCAGCCGAGTCCGGGTGTACCCAGCTTGCTCTTCTCTTACCTCTTCCAGTGTCTGGTGTCAAGGTCTCCACGTCACCCTGTCTGGCTTTGTTAAATCTTGGACCTGGCCTCATGGAGTGATAAGTGCGTACTTCTGGCAGACCTGGATTCTGATTTATTTACACTCAGATTCATTCTTGTTTCCTACCTTTCCTTGCCATGCCACCCTCCTTCCTCCCCAGGCGCTCTGTCCTACCTCAAAATCCTCCCCACCATCCCTTCTCTTCGGAGCTCAGGACCAAAAATGTGAGCAGATATCTTCAGGTTTGCAGAGAGAAAACCACAACCTCGCCCTGCGTTAAACATCCTCAGGTGGACTCGCGGAGCGAGAGGACCAGGAGGCAAGAGCTGCACCGATGGGGTTAAAAGATGGGTCAAGATCAGGAGTTTTTCTTGAGGTCTGGGATGTGACCCTGCACCTAAATCTGGTTGCCTGAATTGTCTGACTTCCCTCATCCAGCGCTAACATTGGTGCTTTTACCCACCATCCCTTATTTTCAACCATGAGAGTAACTGGATGTCTTGAGGGGCTTTAAAAATACCCGTTTTTTTGTAAGAACTGGAAGAAAGATGAAGCAGAGGAACAGCATGTGACTTCAAGACACTTCCTGTTTTTTTGCTACGTGATGGGGTGGTTCAACCTCACTTTTAGCACTTACTGAACCATCTGTCCATCCACTTGGGAGATCTTATGCCAAAGACCAAGACCAGATTTCCAAGGGCAAAAATGAGATTAAAAAAAAGAGCATTCTGGGGCTTTCTGCCATCACTGCAGCAAGTTTTAGGGTCTCTGTGTGGGAACTGGTTAAATTAAGTAACTTAAATTTGCCAGCTGGGGTTTTTCTCCTGTGAAGCTCATGCTGTCCTGGCAGTGGGACACTCTTCTGTGAGTCACTGCCATGAACGGGGTTGCCCAGATTGCACTGATGGGACACCAACCATTGAGGGATGCAGCCAGGTGCCCCAGATGTGCAACTGAGTTCACCCTCCTCCTCTTTGTTTCTCCTCTTTAATGATCTAACTGGGATCTCAATATCTTGATGGCTGTACTGGCTTTCTGGTGTGTCCCTTATTTGGTGAGAGCACCTGGTGCATAATGAACCCAGATCGTTAACACAGTTGATGGTTTGAGAGCACTGCTGTCCACAAATCACCTTCCACGAGTCCTTGCTGACTGTTTGGGCCTCAACATCAGGTTGACCATGAGACAGCAATGTATCCTTGTGGTAGAGAGGGCAAAGAAGGACCTGGGCTGTGTTCAGAGTGTGGCCAGCAGGTCAAGGGAAGGATCCTTCCTCTGCTCAGTGTTGCTGAGGCCACACCTGGAGTACTGGATCCAGGTTTGAGCTCCCCTGTATGAGATGAAGAGAGTCCAGTGAAGGGCCATGAGGATGATGAAGGGACTGGAGTAGGACAGGCTGAGGGAGCTGGGACTGAGCAGCCTGGAGAAGAGAAGGCTCAGGGAGGATCTCATCAATGTTTATAAATACCTGAAGGGAGGGTGCAAAAAGGACAGCCACAATCTTCTCCATGGTGTCCAGTGTCAGGACCAGAGGCACTGGGCCCAAACTGGAACACAGGAGGTCAGGAAACCCTTCTTCACCGTGATGGTGACAAGTGACTGGCTTAGGTTGCCAAGGAGGTGGTAGAGTCTCCATCCTTGGAGATATTCAGTGATCCTGGGCAAAGCCAAAGCAACCAGTGTCCCTCTGGGGGTGGGAGAGCTGGTGGCAGATCTGTGGCTGGTTTTACACTGCTCCCACTCGTGACCTGACTGGCTGACCTCAGGCTGGTCCTCTGTGCCCATGGAGAGGGCTGGAGGGTGCTGCTCTTATCTACTTCAAGTTGCTCTTCATTCCTTCTCTCTGAAGAACTCAGGAGAATCTCGACTCAGGGGGTTGGACTTTTGTGTCTCTGGTACTTCTGCTCTAAAAATTTCTAAGTTTTAACAGCAAACCACTTGTTCTCCTGGAGTTGGGGTTTTTTTTTCCTCCTCTTCTTACTGAGTGTGACGCAGCGCCCACAGCAGCAGCATGGTGCTGGGGAGCTCCAGCCCGTTGGGTTTTAAGAAACCAGAGACCATCAGGCCACGCTTCATTAAGCTCTTTTATTTTTTTGCTCCCCTCAGGGTGTTGCCAAGCTCTGAACCATGGCTGTTGGAGCAAGGGTGTTCGACGCAGCCATGGTGTTGGCACCTGGGGATGTGCAGGTGCCTCTCACAGGGCTGTAAACCATGAAGTGGAGGACACTGAATTAAACACTCAGGCTGAAGGCAACAAGTGTCTTGAAGGACCAGAGTAGCCACCTGGTGTGGCTGGAGAGCATAAAGGCCTTTATTTTGTTTTTTTTTTTTCTGCTTAGGATGAAGGTAATTGTGGGGATTGTGCCAGGCTTTGTCTGAGAACATCAAATTAGAGAGTACAGGCGGCAACCTGGAGCCCACCTCCACAGCCCAAGGAATGCATATGAAATGGAAAGAGATGAGACATGGCCACAGAACCAAACCTAGAAGAGGAAGAGCAAAGTCCATCTGCTACAGATGTCCCACAGGACATGGTTTGGAGGATGGGCCAGTCCTTTCCATGGTAGGACACCTTCTTGGGCTTGGTCAAGCTTTTGGTCTTGGGGTTCAGCACGGGTTGCTGCCACAGAAGGTGTAGGACTGGAAGGGCCACCAACGCAGGCAGCATTGCCACAGCAGAAGGCACAGGGTTGTCAGGGCCACCAAGGAGGGCAGCGCTGCCACAGCAGAAGGCACAGGGTTGGCAAGGTGGCTAAGGCAGGAAGGACTGTCACTTCCAGAGGAGGTAGTGGCAGCTGCCTCCCAGCTCTGCCAGCACCACTCCTCCATGCCCAGTTTTGCTAATGGGACCTCAAGATGTTCTGCCAGTTCTGGAAGGATCCTCAGATCAACAGCAACATCATTAGAACCAGTAATTCCAGTTAGTCACCTAGTCTTCAGAAGAGGGTGGAGGACGAGCTGGCCCCAGAGCACTGCAGCGTCGAGGGGCGAGCAGGAGCCCCTCATTGGCTGGCCTGCTGCAACTCAGTGAGGAGGCAGTACAGCCTCTCCGTCATGGCCACCTGGCAAGGAATGAGAGAGGACAGTGAGCACGAGGTCCCCGTAGCTACGTACCACTGGTGGAGCCGCACTGGGTTCGCTCAGCCCACTGCATCCGGGTGGTGGGGGACCGATGGTGGATATACCAGGTAGGGCTGTGGGTCGTGGAGTCGGCGGAGGGCGGGGCTGAGCAGGCTCAGGGACACCTGCGCGTGGTTCCTCACCTCTGGCAGGCTGGGCAGTGGCTCACACACCTGCAGGGATGGAGATGACCATCTCTCTGTGGGGAGCCGGCCACCCAGCCTCAATCTCCCAGTGAGCCACCTCAACCGTGCCCAGGGTGACAGCTGGGTTGTTGGGACGGTGGTGGGCATCTCGGACACAAAGGAACAATGAGGTTTAACCCTTTGATCCTGACATTACTGCTGAGACGTCACCACCTTGGCCTGGTCCTTTACCCAACATAGAGGAGGACACCGCAACACCAGAAGGCAGAGCTGCCCCTGACCTGGCCGTTTCTGAAGTATGTGCGATGGAGACACTCCACTGTGGTGGGCACGACCTTGCTGGGCTCATCAAGCTGCCCCAGGACATGGATCGCCAGCTCCTGCCCTGCGCTGGGCGAGGGCTCATCCTCCAAGGCCATGAGGTCCATGAAGGGGTGACCTGCAGGGGTGCCAGGTAAGGGGCCAGCAGGAGCAAGGGACATCAGGGACGGGGTTATGGAGCAGCTCAGCCAAGGAGCACTGTGACAAGGGTCTCCCAAATCACCAGCACTGTCATAGAGCCGATAGATGGTCTTTGTCCCTGGGATCGTCATCTTCTCCTCATCTTCTGTGAGCTTCAGGCATGGGGAGCCATTGACCTCCACCAGCTGTAGGAGAAAGAGGTTAAGGAGATGGGCACCTGATTTGCGCCACATGCACAAGCTCATGCTGGTGCTGAAGACCACGGCAAGCTCTGCGTCCTCTGTGTGTCCCCACATGCTGGGGAGACCCTGATGCAAACCAGCCGAATAAATCATAAAAACCCCTCAAACCACCCCAAAGTTGGACACTCTGTCTGGAGGCTTCTTGTTACAGTGATCTCATGAACATTATGTCTGAGGAGGACACAGACGGTGGGATCAAGGGCACCCTCAGGAACTTTGTAGATGACACCATGGGTGGTGCGGTTGATACACTGGAGGAATGGGATCCATCTAGATGGGCTAGACGGGGGGGGCCTCTGTGAGGGGACAGGTGAGCCTCATGAAAAAAACCTCTGCGGCCTCTGTGTGTCCCCACATGCTGGGGAGACCCTGATGCAAACCAGCCGAATAAATCATAAAAACCCCTCAAACCACCCCAAAGTTGGACACTCTGTCTGGAGGCTTCTTGTTACAGTGATCTCATGAACATTATGTCTGAGGAGGACACAGACGGTGGGATCAAGGGCACCCTCAGGAACTTTGTAGATGACACCATGGGTGGTGCGGTTGATACACTGGAGGAATGGGATCCATCTAGATGGGCTAGACGGGGGGGGCCTCTGTGAGGGGACAGGTGACCCTCATGAGGTTCAGCAAGGCCAAGGGCAAG
>NW_010398747.1:0-7845 GCF_000710305.1 Buceros rhinoceros silvestris
GGTGGGCGGTGTGCATGGCCTGCGGGGAATGCGGTGTGGAAATGCCTGGAGTGCTCTTGGTGCACACTAAGGGCCCAAAATGCGTTTTAGACGGGAAAGCTTTACCCAGGATCAGGCTGGACCAGACAGACAGTGTGTTCTTCAGCTTCAGAGTCCTGTGTCTCGGCCATTCTGCACAGCTCTCATCATCCACTCATCCATGTCCTGGATACTGTGTAGTGTGTGGTCATACAATTTGGAGAGGAGAAAAGGAACAAAGTTGCCCTCAAAGACGGATAATGTAGATCAATATGCAAGACAAGCAGCGGAGACAAAAGTAAAAACCACGACCATTTCTTCCTCCCGGATAAGCTGCTCTTAGCAGGGACAGCGGGGAGCAGGACAGGCAGCCTGCCGTGCGGTGCGCTCAGGCTCTGGCAGAGGGCGGAGCTGAGCAGTCCAAGCAGCTGCTCCCCTCCGCACGCCTGAGGTTAAAGTTACTACATTACCTGATTTCTACTTCCTAAGTCACACACAAGTAAAGCAAAATAATAAGAACCGTTTTGTAGATGCAAATTTGCTTTACGCTGCAATCCAATAAGCAGTTGACCAGACAGTGCTGCTGCAACTAAGAAAAAAAGGTAGGGTAAACAGAGAGGGTCATGTGGCAGAAATAGTACATTTCTCCCCACCTTTCAAGCTTCCTACCACCATTTGCAAAATATCATGAAAAAAATTTTCTGGTAATGGATTGGCAGCTAAGGGTCAAGAGATCAGATGTTTATTGAATTCCCTTCAGCAACAAGCAATTACAACAATAAGCATTTGCTATATATACAGTTGACACAGTACCATACTGTCCAGGATCTCCGTTTCCACTCTGGAGGATGGCTCACCATTTCTCCAAACACCTGCATAGCTTTCTGTGGGCGCTCCAAGGCTTTGCACAGATTTGGACTGGAATCACTGAGGCCTTAGAGGGAAGGAGGTAGAAATAAAACCCAAACCCACCCCACGACAGCTGGGTTTGGGGACATCAATTCCATCAATCTTTTCAGAACTTTTTGAACTCCAGACTTGCCCATAGAGGAGCCTTTCCACAGGAAGGAATGTTGCTGGCCAAGGAACTTTAGAGATGGATCAGGCAGGATCTTATTGCTTCAGAATCCAAGTAAAATCCTTCTCTTCCCCTATCTTCCCCATTTACTTGAGAACCACTTCACCAGCTTTCAGAAGCACAGAATTAGCGTTATCCGTGACCTGCTTTTGGATTTTTTTAACATGGTGATGGAAACAGGTGCAGCAATGAGTTGGAAACAAACCAGCTGGGGAACTTGTATTGGTTAGAAGGGACGCTTAAGGCCACAAGAGGAGACACTAGATGCTGCTCAGCTTTCCTGGGACTCAGTTAATAAATGTGGTATGAAAAAAAGACCGACACTTCCGGATAAAAAACAAACTTATAGCTGGAAAGAGGAATGTGCCCTTGGATGCTAGAGTTTTGGGGCCACTAATGTTTAGAAAATTTGTGCTCCATTTGGCCTCAATTCCTTTATTTAATCTACCTCATTAATCCTTTTTAATTATCCACTTCATTCTTTAAATCCTCTGCTTACTGCTCAGCCTCCGCACTGTAATTAATAAACTGCACCAAATTAAGAGCATCATGATCCAAGGCATGCTGTGAAAAACAGGAAAGATAGTTTCAAAGGTCATTAAAGATAGGTTTTCAGAATGAACTGTTCTCCTGAATCTATGCCATTTATTACACATTGCAATAGTACAGGAGCACTTGTGTACAGTTAATGACTGACAACACATGTCAGTGTCTCGGGCTTAATGGGAGAGGACGGGGATGGAGGAGAGGGGGAGGGAAAGGAAGTAGCGAGATGCAGAAATCTGTGGTTTAATGCTGGAAAGAGCATTTAAAAGGATATATTAGACGTTTCTCATTATAATGCAGTAGCTCTGGTTGCATGCAGAACCAGGAGTTAGTCATTATCTGTTGTAATAATGACAGATATCAATAGGCAATTTACTAGGGAAAATCATGATTTATCATAAATAACACTAAGCTATATTAAACCACATGTTGTGGTGCATTACCCTTGTCTTTCTTGCTGTTTTTTTCCCCAGTTTCAGAGGATATCTCTCCCTTGCTCTCACCCCAGACCAGAGCACAGCTGAACTGCTGCAATCCTTTCGTAAAGGTGGGTATGAGGATAGGGGAAAGGAAGGATTTAAACTGCTGTGGAAGTTCCTTACCCTGTAGCAAAGGAAGCACATTTCATGGCATGAAGCAGGCAGAATAAGGAGAAAAACAGAAGTGTACCTGCTAGGTGTACGTGTTTGTAATTCCATGAGTCATTTCATGCTCTCAGTAGTGGCTTATGGATCCCTAAAGCCACAGGCTGTGTGTGCTGTTTCTCCATTGCTTAGGCAACAGTATTCCAGTTTCTGTTCTTATATTCCACCAGCCATCTCCTCTCACCTCGAGACTGAAAACTGCTAGGCAAGGATTCTGAAAATAGGTAGATGCAGGCTCCCCCGTGTACTCACTTGTTGCTAGGAAGCTATGGGTGTGCAGTGCAGGAGAAGAGCAGGGCAGAGATGAGGCAAGAGGCAGGCAGCATATGCAGCTGGAGCACAGATAACCTGGGATGAATCACAATACTTTAGCAGGGACCTCCAGAATAACAAAGAAAGAGTCAGGGAGGATGGTTGGGAGAGAGCAGTTTGGTTCCAAAGTTCAGCAGTCTGGACTTGTGGCTACTTCTCTCTCTGTTCTCTGTCTCCTGGCTGGAGACATTGCTGTGTTACTCCATACCTCAGTGGTGGTGCCCTGCCTTCTTTCAGCTGCAAGTCACGTTCCATTCAGCAGCTGCTTTCCCTTCCAGGAGCCCACAGCTCTCCTGGGACATGTGTCTTATGGGTGAACCTAGGTTCTTTTTCCTGGAACTCCTCAAGCAGTGAGGCCCATTATGCAAACCAGTCACAGAGGCAAACATTCAAACTTCTACTGCCTGGCTGAGGAAGGTCAGTAATTTGCAGTGTATTTTCCAGGCGTTAGTGTGATTATCAAATGAAGGCTTAATTCCAAAAGTTCTTCTGTGCCTTCTTGTCAGAGAGAATTAGCCTATGTGGCTGGAATCCAGCTGTGCAAATTTATCAGCTGTTTGAAATATGTAAATTCAAGATGAGTGCAACACCAATCTTTCCTTTGTCCATACCAAGAGTCCCTACTTTCAGCTCACTAACAGCAAGCAGCAATTTGTGCTCTGGAAAACACCCTTGCTCAACGCATACAAACAAAACAATTTGTTAGCCATGCACTTTGTGAGTGAGGGTTCAGTCCTGCAACCCTTGCAAAGGACAAATTGTACTTTGCTCTCACTGTGAGCTCCAGTAGGTGGGACATTGGAGGAGTCTGAACACAGAAAACATAGGAAATATGCATACACCTAAAATGCTATTCTTCATCACGGTGAAACTAATTTCAGTGCAATACTTACATTCAGATTTGCTGCTCTCCAGAAAACCACGAGTTCTACATCTAAAAAGACAACAACCAAACATTCAGATAAATTTCCTTAAAATGCGAAGTGTTTTTTCTAAATATGCCGTGTTTAGAGATTTTTCACATTATTTCAGATTTGGTTTATTGCTGGTTTTTTAAAGCATAGAGAGCACAAACCTGAAAATACTCAACTTGAAGGTAAAGAGGGCAGAAAATTAGAAAGCTCCTGGTAAAAGAGATGATAAATGAACATCGTTGTGCAACCATGCAACATGTGGTGCAACATGATGGTGTTAGCTATTGTTATTCCCTTTACCATATCTAGCTTTTTTTTTCACCTCCAAGTGAGGCTTTAAAATAAAAGTATCACTTTCACTTTTCTTTATCTATTAAGGAATTATCTTTGTAAATTATAATTGACCCTAATTAGTTAATCAAGAAGGAGAAAATGATGCAAGGATTCCTGTTTATCCAGTCTGAAAAAGATAATGGCGTAGAATCTCTAAAGGCAAGTTAATCTCTTCAATATTAGATCAAAGCACTGCGCCTACTCAGTTATTACAGAAGATCATAATCACTGCAGTAGAAAGTAACCAATCAAGATATTTTCATGACATTGATACACACTTGAGAAAGGATTAAAAAAACCCACATAGAACAAAAGGATGACGTTTGTATATTTGTCTATCTCTTAAGATACTCTCCCAGAGAAACTGTAAGCATGAGCGACATTAGACAGAGAAGTTAGATGAGGCTAAAGCCTTTCTTTCTTTAGCACCTACTTCTTTAAAATAAATAGAAACAAATTCTACCCTAACTTGTGGTCAATGGGGTTCCATGGAGGATGTCAGATGCTCTGGAAGATCCAGAGCAAACAAAGAGATTAAATGTTTTTACTCAGGTGAAACTTCTTAATGAGAAAGAAATCAGTAAAATCTGTCTTGAAGGTGAAAATATAGAAAGGAAAAATAGAGACAGTTGTATAGTAAAGGATTATGTCGGGCAAGAGCTCTTAGGATTGATGTTTGCCAATGTGAGTGGGTTGAAATTGGTGAGGCTGAAGGTTTAACTTCAAAAGCATCTTAAATCTTCCAAACACCACCATTGTGTGTTCACAAGAGGACTTTCTCCAATGGCAGATTTAAGTTAATTACTCAGAAAGGCAATGGATAACAGGAGGGCTAAGTACAACCTCTTCCCTAGTGTGCTGAGTATGTTAGAGTGTAAAAGATGAAATAAGCTTTTTCCCTAACCAAAAGGCATAATTTAATTGGAGATGGTTGAAGTAATTCAGAATATGTTATAGGGCTTTTGATATTTCAGACAAAGTGATACCTTGTGAAAGGACTTCAATAATGGTTAAAACAAAAGTATAATATAGAAACAGACTCACATTTGATGTTTTAGCACATCTTTTTCTTTGAGTCTTCAGCCAGCACTGATTAATATTATCTTCTATTACACACCTCATTAGGCAGTGCCTTCAACAGTGTTTTAAGAGTCTTCTCAAAGGTTATTTGGAGAGAAAGCCTGCAGAATATTCTACACATGCTAAAAGAAACCCTGGTATATGCTGACCATGCCCTTCTAAATATAAACTCCGGTTAAAGAAATGCGGAGGCCTCTTCATGCACTACATTATGTAGACTTCTCTCTGTGACTTCCAAATGCCCTGATTTTCTCTGGCCTACCACATAATAGTCATGTAATACTAATCTTGATGGACTACACATGAATAAGAGGCTATTTTGAGGTTTTAAGTGCTTTAAATTGTAAGGTTCCCAGTACACTACCCCACAGCTGGCTTGGGAACAGAATTACTAGCTCAATGTAAGATGTATGCAGTTCTCTTTATGAAAGCCCAATCTGTCCCCAGAGACCATTCTCCCCTGTGAGGAGGAAAAAAAGCCTTGGAAAAAAGCAAAAGAACCTGATCATTAGTAATGAATTTCATTAATGTGGTTGCTAAAGCTACATTGCTGTCACTTGGCAACGATGTGAACTGTGATCTTTAGAAGCTCTGAGATCTCGCTGGCACTTTCTCTCCAGAACCAGGTTATGCGTGAGTGACATCAGTAAAGCACGTGGGACAAGACAAAGCTAGATCCCCACACAGAGGCAGAGAAAAGAAAATGTATATTCATTTTACACTGCTTACACTTCTCTGGTAGCGCAGCATTGACAGGTGAACCCACCAGGGACAGAGCAAACAAAACTAGATAGCTACAGCGGGCCTGTGCTTCCTGCAGAGAAACTGGCACGTACAAGTCTATGAAGTGATTCTTGGCTCTGCAAAAAGCCTCCATTCCCCTAAACGTTATTTTAAGTCATCTTAATGACATCAGCAGTAGGGAGAAATTTCCAGACATTTATCTTCTCTGCAGTGTGTACCTCCACCAACACCCAGACTAGTGAGTCTAGTGCTCTCTGGAACTGTGTCAGTCGTGAACCACAAGAAAATCCGGCAGGCAAATCCTCCCACCTGGGCTGGCCCTGTAAATACACAAACCCAGTCTCTCTCAGGAAGCCAGGAGATACTACAGTACCACCTGAAGCAAGAAGGCTGAATGCCTCCATGTGGCTGAAAGTCTGGAGGTCAAAGGAATGTCATAATGGGTGGAACAAGCCTTGCTGCACTGCAAGGCCAACATTTCCCAATCAGTGTTGTTCTTTAGACACTATGTGTTGCAACAGCTGCTGATGGCTTTTCAACAGGTTCTTTAGTGGAAGTCTAAAACCAGATTGCTCCCAGTCAACCACCTCTCCTTATCTAACCTTGACAAGGGAGACTGAAGTTCACAGTCATTTCGGTATTTTTCTTCCCTAGGGCCGGCAACAGCACTCACAACCATAAATGAAAATATCGGTTAGGGATTGGGAAAAATAATCATCAGAGCTCTACTGGGAGCACCTGCCTGCGTGCTGGGGTGGGAGCAGGACATGGGAGGAAGTATCTTCTAGCTAACAGCCCCCTTACCACCAGGTGCTTCTAAAGTGACATGGCAAATGGGTGAGCACCCGGCCTATCTCTTTTTCAGAGCAGCCTCTCCAGCACAGAGCAGCCCCATGAGAGGCCTGACCTCTACCCGAGGCTGAGCAGTCTTCACTGATCCCAGAGAGCCTTTCCTGTCTCTAAAGCACACACTGCAGAGCTCATGGGGAGTGGAGCCCTGCTCACCCCTGGTGCTGCTGAGACCCACTGCAAGCAGGTTATGCAGAGCGCTCTGACAGTCACTCCTTGGGGAGCGTCTGGTTGGTACGACCCTGCACTCTTTCAGGCACTCCCTCTGAAACGCACAGACATCAGACATTAGGCCTGTTACCTAAAAAATATGTAGGTTTAATATTTTACTTCTCTCCTTGGCTTTTCAGCACTGTTCAGTTGTGTTTATTTTCCTGGCAGGATTTCCGTGTAATTTTTATGAAGATTGTAAGTAATGTCACCAGTCTGCCCCACTTTTGAAGTTCTAGAAAATCAGTATTTTTAGTGTAATGAAAAATGCATTGAAAATAACTTTCAGCAACAGATACTCCTGACTTTTTTTGTGCCAATTTAAAAACTATTTATGATTACCTCCTCATTCAGGAAATTTTTCATGGTGTCATGATTCACTATCGAATACGAGATTTTAACTAAAACCTTTGTACAGAATGTTCTACACAGAATGTACACTGGACCTCAGTTTACACCATATAAATATCCGAGTATCACCGTGTAACACATACATGTGAAAAAATGAAGCTATCAGATGTTTAAGACCTTCTGAAAAACAAACAAAAAGGAAATACATCCAAACGGGAGACTACCCCTTACTCTGGCTCCTACCCGTGCCTACCAGTTACTTACCTTTCTGTATTGCCTTCTCTCACTGCAAATGAGTTAAGGAACAGTAACACCCGTACAGTGCTTTTCCCTGTATTTTTATATTCTGATTATGTAACTCTGCTGCTTGCATAACAACACTGCCGATAAAGGTGGGATTTGTCTAAGGATCAACACAGAGCAGCTACTGTTGGCCCGTTAACGAGTCTCCCTCCCCGCTGCCCCGCGTGGAGCACGGAGAAAAGGCGGATGCGTATGTCTGAGAGTGACGGACGCTCTCGGCAGCCTGGCCGGGAACGTTTACCCTAGCAGAACGTTTGCATTCGTTGCATTACATAACGTCATCGAAGAAATCAGGGCTCAGGCGGCCTCACTACAGCCCGCACGGCAGAAACCCAGCTGCCAGATGTCCCCTGCCTGGGGATATTTCCCAGGTCCGTCCCGCCTGCTGGGGATCTACCTACCCCGCGGGGTCACCCTCCCTTTTCTCGGGGCTTGCGTTACCCGCGCTGGCGCTGCCGCGGCG
>NW_010398748.1:0-374 GCF_000710305.1 Buceros rhinoceros silvestris
TAAATGAAACAGAATTTGAGTCTTAACTCATGTAGTGTGCCAGGTTTTTTTCCCCTTCAAATCCCAAACTGTTTGCAGATGCAGTATGGGAAAAAAGAAAAAAAAAAAAGAAAAGTGATGCCAACATTTTCCTTAGCACTGTTGCTTTTACCAATGGTTTACTACTACTGTTCTGTAGCTGTGTACAAAGAGATGTGAAATAATTTCAGGCGAAAATAAACTGTAAGTGACTATCTTTTAGCTGCGTGCTTTGTGTTTTCTTTGAAGGAAGCTTTGGCTGGCCTGGTGCCGTGGGGATGCTGTGGGAGGTGCAGAGCTGCTGGAGCCGGAGGACGATGGCTTCCCCAGGGAGCCACGATCCCCGAGCTCGTGCA
>NW_010398748.1:482-1533 GCF_000710305.1 Buceros rhinoceros silvestris
AAGCCGCTGCTCCGCTCTGCGTGCCGGTGCCTCAGTGCTGCCCCTTCTTCTGACCATCAAAACAGTTGCGTTGGTAGGGCTTTTTTGGCACTGGTTGCCTGGAGTAGGCAGTACGGGAAGTGCTGGGGCATTTCCAGACTCCAGAGGGGTTTCTGTACGTTAAGGTGCGTTTCAGGGCGGCGTCCAAGCGGAGGGATCTGCTGCGTTCGCGTTCTGCTCGCTGTCCTTGCTAAAACACGCCGGTGCGTGGGCTGGATGCCAGCAGAAAATCCAGCTGTGGCGTCACAACTCTGCTTCGATCAACTAGAGACTTAATAAACTTCTTCAGCTTTTAAACAAACAGGCCCCTCTTGAAACCAGTTCCTGCAGATGCTCTGAGAGCCACCTTCATCGCCTGTCTTACCCGGCTGCTACGCTCTCGGTCTTACCTGTATTTCTGTCCTATTCCACAAAACAGGCTTTAGGACGTGGAGGAGCACAGGTCAAGGTAAGAAGTGCTTGTTTCCAGCCAAGGTAAGAAGTGCCCCAGGATGGCCCTTGGTAAAGAGAATAAACCATCCCTCTGGTGTTTTCCCCACTGAAACAAGGTGGCTGCAGCTGTGGCGCTCAGGCTTTTCGAGCCTTTTCCCCTGGAGTGGTCCCTGCTGCGTACGTGGCAGCAGCAGGGGCTTCACAAAGCCTTTCTGGACCCTGAATAGCCAGAAATACTCCCGTGATGTGGCAAGAGGGACTGAGAAGTCGCCCAAGGAAGGGGAGAGTTTCAGGCCTTGGTGAAACACAGGCGCGCGTTGGAGACAGCTCCTCTTCCTCCCGTGCTCAGTGACCCCCTCCCCCGGCTCTGCCTTCTGGGGAGCCGGCGACAGCGGTTGGGTCCTGCAACCTCAGCTGGCTCAGCAGTGGCAGAAGCTCGAATGCCTTGTGCTGGTTTTGCTGTAATGCCACGCGGGTGATGGTGCGAGCAGGGAAGGGCGTGCGTGGGACCCCCCTCCACACCCACCCTGGCCCTGCCATCCACAACGACCTCCAACAAGTGCCTGCTTTGTGCTTCATT
>NW_010398748.1:1636-5176 GCF_000710305.1 Buceros rhinoceros silvestris
GAGCCAGCGCCTCTTCACCCCTGCGATGGCAGCAGGCTAAACAGGACCGGAGCAAGCTCAAAGGTGGTCAGTGCGTTGGCTAAAATGGTCCCTGTGGTCTGTCTCACCCCGCAGGAGGGTCTCTGTGCCAGGGCAGGTGCCTTTGGCCTCAGCCCGCGGCGGTTGCAGAGCAGCATTGTTAGAAATGGAACATCTAAGGGTTGCGTCAGGCCGGGGATTCTCCTGTCGGTGACAAAAGGGAGGATTAGACACGGTGTAACAAGAGCTGCTCTACCTCGGCGTGTGCTCGGGAAGCTTTTCCCGAGTTTTTTCTACTGCGGCACTGGGGCTCGTCGAGAGCCGTGGTGGTTTCACCTGGGTAATGATGCCTTGCTGCCTGCCTTTCAGCTGCTGCTGCCTGCGAAGAGGAGCTGTGAAAAAGCTGCCTGATGTCGTTTGGGAGGGTACTGCAGCCCATCTTCCCAGGGACTGCAAGCACCAGGGGTTTGTCTAACCTACAGCTTTTGGCTTTCAACCCGAACTAGCACGATCGCTTTGATGCGAGTCCAAAGAGCACGAAGCTGCTGGTGTCAGGAGCAATTTTCTCGTGTCCTCATTAAAACCCCGCGGTTGTCCTACCTTCCTATTGCTTCTTCCACTGCTCACAGCTACCTTTTGAGTTTCAGAAAACCAAATGCAGAGATGAATCTGTACCAGTTGCCTCCAGTTTCCTGTCTGGTGGGTACAGCTTGTTTGTTGCTCAGAGACTAAGATACGTTCCTAAAACCTGGGCAATCCAGCGTGGGTTTGCTTGGAGGGGAGTGCTGAAACAGCTGCTGACCTGGAGCATCATCTGGTCGTATTTTTACCAGGTAAGAGCTTGGTACCTCGTGTTCGTATGGTCCTTTCACACAGCTGGAGCCTGGGTTATCCACAAGTCCTGTCTGTAAGGACCTGAGGCTCTCTAGCTAGGGCTGGTTCTGGGACCTGATAGGGGCACCAGGGCAGGTGTGGAGCATCTGGGCTGTCTTGAGGACACATCTGCACATTGCTCAGTGCCCTCTCAAGGTCTCTGGGTATTCTGATCTCCTGAGAGCCAGCTGCGTGTCCCCAGAGCAGGCAAGCCTTGTCAAGAGGCTTCGAGCAGGCCTTGTCCCCATGTCAGGGCCACCCCTGCCAAGCAGGGGTTAGCACGGAGCACAGAAAGTGTCTCTGATGCTCTTCACTCCTTATATTTCCCAGAGAGTGTCAAGTGTCTGTTCAGGTAAAGACCTCTTGGAAATACAGCGGGAAGGTCTTTGGGCGAGCAGGAGGACCTTGCTGGTAGGTGGGTGTAGGGCCTGGACTCTGGACTGGTGATCCCTACGTGCGGTAAAGGTGTGAAACCGTAACCCTGGGCTCAGAAGCAAAGCATGGGTGCCCGCTCCGTCCAGGACTGCCATCTTCTGAGGCTGTTCCCACCCTTGGGATTTCCACTCCCCCGACGGCTGGAGCGGGAGTAACCTCTGGTCTCTTGTGGACAGGGCTTTCTAATCCCGGCAATTGCTTCTTGAAACTTGGTACCGTCTGTAAGCAGTAAGGCCATAGCGCTGCCGCCGTTCTCACGCTGAAGGCAGCGCTGACCTCTCCCAGCCCCTGCAAAGGCGGCAGCTGCAGCCATTAGAACACATCAGTCAGCTGGATGCTGTCTCTTGAATTTTTAAAGACTTTTTCCAACTGCAGAGAGTGAGTACACGTATCAAAATATTTGTTTGAAACGGATGTTACCATCTGGGTTTTTTTCCATTTTCTTTTGACTAGGGAACATCTTAAGTAAGAGTTTGAGATGAGCCGTTCTTATTAATTACAGATCCTGCAATATCTTTTTTGCCAGTACTATTACACACGCAGGTATTTTTCCTGCTAGCTTGGCGGCTGCTTCTTATTGGGGTTTTGTAGGAGTTTCACCAACATCTAGAACAAGGACTGTGTAATATACTCGTAATTTTAAAATAGGCCCTGCTGGATTTTAAGTAGTTAACGTACACAAGTGTCACAGAGATCCCCTGGTCGTGAACGAACCTCATTGACACAGCACTGCTGATGTAAACGTGTCCTTTTCCTACCAACCTCTGCAACGATCAGAACCAGGCTCCGTACGTCAGGATGTAGCTCACAGCTCATGCTCACTTCATTACCAGCGTTGAATTGCTCCCGAACACCTCAATTAACCAGTTTGCTTCGCAGATCTGGCAGTTGATCCGCTCACCAGTTGCTTGTTAATTTGTATTCCAGCTGGGATATAATATCAAACATTAATCCTTTCCTCCTAACACAGCTGGTGTTTGAAGTTGAATTGTTCACAGTAGCTGACTGAGACAGTTCTACATCTTTCTTTCCGTATTTTACCGATTCTGTGACGTTAAGGATAACTGATGTTACCGACTCATTCGCCAGGTGCTTTGAGATCCAGGAGCAAGGCTTTGTTATTTACTGCTGTGCCAAGAGGCAGGGCTGGGAACCTTGAAGGTTGCAGAAACACTTATCAGAACTGCTTGGACTTGCAGTTGGAGCATAATAATGCTCAAAATGCTACTTTGGGTTTAGTTAATGCTAGTTTTGGTTGACTATTGTTTATAAATGAGAAGAAGTATTATAAAACCAGTCTATTGCCTTGGATTTTATGCTGTTCTGTGATCCTGTCTTACCAGCTATCTCCTTTATGTGGTGCTTTCTCAGCCCTGAGGGAAGGGATGAGCGGTGGCAGGGCTGGGTGACCATCCCCATGCCTGCCCAGCCGGAGCCGGCCAGATGGGGCCCATCGAGATCTCCTTCCCGGTAAGCAAAAGAGCAGATTGCACTCTGCAGGATGAGCTAGTGTAGAAGCAAGATTCATCCAGTGTATAAAAAAAAAAAGGGAAAAAAAATCATACTTTTATAAAAATCCGAGCTACAGCTCAAACACAAATCCCCTGTGACTGAGGGAGAGGGGATGTGCACGAGAGAGGCAGCCAGGAAAGCCAAGCTCAGCTGTAACGTTGCTCCTGCCCTGACCATTAGGCAAAATTCGTGTTTTAACATTGTGGTGAACTGGTAACATGAGAATATTCTTGGCTGGAACAGCCTGACCCAGACATCTGCAATGGTCCACTGCTAACAGCAGTAGCGCTGCTGCGTGGAAGATAAAGGTGGCTCCAGGGGAATCCAGGATTTGTTTAACAGGTTTATATCCACCCCTGGAACAGGGGCTGGCAGAGGTCTGGCTCCCCTTGCTTGAGCCTGGTGAAGCAGCCAGGTCCCACTCCCTCGCAAATCTTTTCTTCAGAAAGCGTGCCGGGTGCCATTTGCAGCGGGATTTCTGTTGGAGTGCTGGGGGACGCTGCGCTGGCACGTGCTGGGAGCTCGCCTGAGCACCAAGGGCAGAGCTCAGTCCCCACCGCCCAGCCGGAGCCGTGAGCTGCCCTCGGGTGCTCACGTGGGGTGTTCTGTCCCTCACAGAGATGTGGGATTTCCACCTTGCTGGGTCGGTCTGACTCCTCCTGACGGGACGGGAAAGCGAGTGGCTGCGGCTCTGCTGTAACA
>NW_010398748.1:5313-5845 GCF_000710305.1 Buceros rhinoceros silvestris
CTGCATTGTGAGAGCCACAGGCGCTGTCTGGAGCTGGTGTGCCGGCGTGAGGCATCTCCTCAGTGCAAAGCTTCTCCCCAGGTCACCTCCTTCACGTTTCAGGAGCTTCCAAAGCATCTTCCTTGGAAACGTCACCAGTTTACAAGGACGGGGAAGCAGGTCAGTGTGCGCGGGGCAGAGCGCGGCCCTGACAGCTCGGTGTCTGAAACACAGCCCCATCCCACTGCCATCAGTGATGGGGCTCCCTGCTACCCCCGTTACGTGAGGAGGGAGGGGTCCCGCTCTGGTGGACACGCATGGACACTGCTGCAGGCCCCGGTGGCGAGGTCACCTCTGGAGAGGAATGAACAAACACACAAAACCCCCAAACCAGCGGGAAAAAAAGGAAAGAAAAGTTGCACTTTGAGGTTAACACCGCTCTCTGCTGCAGAGCTGATGACATCAATGTTGCCATGGCGAGAAAATCTTCACTTAGGTATGGTGAGCGCCCTGAGCTTGTGGCTGCCAAGGAAAACCGACCGAGGTCAAGCCA
>NW_010398748.1:5899-16934 GCF_000710305.1 Buceros rhinoceros silvestris
GGCTGCCAAGGAAACCCGCCCGAGCTCCAGCACGGAGCCACCGCAGTGGCTCTGGGGCCTTCCTCCTCCTCCTCCTCCTTTTCCTCCTTGCCCTGCCCCACCACCGAGGGACTCTGGGCTGCACCCTGCTCCCTGTCCCCCGTGGAAGCTGGTTGGTGAAATATTCCACTTTTCATCCTCACTGCTGTCCCAGCTCCAGCGCGTCCAGGGAGTGACAAGGGAGAACTGCCATCAGCAGAGACGTGGGGACACGGTGGCTCTGTCACCAGCTGTTGCTGGCACCGTGAGTCACCTCCTGTCCATTGCTGCACTCAGCCTCTTCATGGAGGCCCAAAGCAAGCTGCTGCCTCCTCCTGCTCATGAGTTAATTTTCTTTGGCTTTTGGGGTCTGGTTTGGACCGACACTGGGCTCAGGGGTCACCGGTGCCCAGCCTGGCGTGGGGCCCCTTTCTTTCCCAGGGGAGCACCAGCTACAAGGTGTGGTGTGGCCCCATCCCCGGGGCAGCGAGCAGCTGGAGGGCTTAACCATGGAGGAGTGGGTAGGAGGGACATTTCACCTTCCCCTGTGGCTTGAGACGCAGCACAACGTCGGCTGGTTCTGTATCATTTTTTTTCTTGTGATTCAGATTAAAAGCTTGTGTGTGCCCTCAGCATCGGGAACCACCTTCCAAGGAGAATTAGGGGAGTTTATGAGATGAAGCAACAGTGTTTATCCTTCCCCACAGCCACATTTCCCCACCCCACCCCCCTTCATCAGTCCAAATGAGAATCTCCTCCTAAAGTTTGGTCATTCCCTTGAATCCACTGATTTCTGTCGAGAGCAGTCACTAGTCATCAGGGGTGAACCCATGGGCTAATGAGGCGTGATTGGGATGAGGACAAATATCCACAGCAGCTTTGACAGCCCAAAAGGATCCCACAGCCCTCTCCAGCGCCACAGAGGGTCGTGTGGTAGCTGCTGGCCGAGGGCCTGTCCTTGCCGTGAACTCACCTCGCTTTTTCAAGAGAGAAAGTATAATCCAGGTCTCAGAAGCTGATGGAAAAGGTTCTTTTTTAGCATGTTTTAAGGCAGGCCTGAGTGATTATCAAGCAGTCTGGGGACTTCTGTTTGGTTTTGGTTTTTTAAGTGGATGTTGAGCACAGGTTTAAAGGCTCCAGGGATTTACCATGGAAAAAGACGCCACCGCATCACTTCACATGCAGCAGCGGCCAGCCCCATGCGACCCCAGCAGAGACCCTCTGGTTGCCTGTCTGCACACAGAGGTACTGCTCTAGCTTTTATCGGAGAAATTGGGGGTTTGGGTCTTGGTCAAGCAGTTGTTATTTCAGAAAAAAAAAAGAAAAAATGAAAGATCTGGTCCGTCTAAAAGAGAAACATCTGCTGGCACGCAGGACACTGCTGGCTTTCAGGCTCCGGGGTCTGCGATTAATCAGCTCCGAGTTGCGCCGCTGCTGAGAGCGTGGCTGCGTCAAGCCAGTTTCTCTAAAGGAAAATCTCGGCAGCGGCACAGCACGGCACGGCAGAGCCGCCAAATCCCGCACAGCACACGGGAGCCGGCCTGCCAGGGCGGGTAACCCCCGCCAAGGGGGGGCGGGCATTGCCTCACGCTGATTTTATTTGTGGGAAAAAAGACACAATTTACCTGGAGGCAGATCTGGGGTTCAAGGAAAGCCCAACCCACTGCTTGAACTCTAAAAGATGCTTAAAAAAAAAATCCAACAGTTTTGCAGTAAAGTTTCTCAGATTTATTACAGAGCTGTGGTAGGAGAAAAGGAGATTAACTAATAGCAAATCTCTGGAGAAAATGAAGGATTTCTTTTAGACTTGAATTTTTGAGACTAATTATCATATTATTGATGTCCTTTCAAAATAATTATGAATTTTACACAGCACCAGATCTCCACTACCCGAATTCTGGTCACAAGAGAAGAGTATGGTCAAGGGGAAGTGACTCACGGCTGCCTGTGGTTGAAATTAATGAGGTATTTATCTGGAAATATTCCTGTCAGTGGCTTCTCTTTGTAGTCCGAGCTGGGTCAATAGCGTGGAAATCATCGCTGAGGACAGTGGTGCCCTCGCAGTGATGGATGCAGGGACGGGAGGATGAGCTCAGGTAAGCGCTGGATGAGATGAGTGATGGGGTTTAAGGCAAAAAAAAAAAACCCTTTCTGAATGTTCAGGCTGGCTGGCTGCAGAACACAGCCTCTTGTGCTCCCTAATTCCCACGATAACCCCACAAATGGTATTTACTGGGCAGAGGAGGAGAAAGGAGGTGATGAAAAACAGCAATCAGCTTTGGGCCCTTGGGATGGGACTTCTGTGGGTTTTGCACATGCCACAGAAAGCCCTCTCACATCCTGCGTTATCCTTTGTGTAAGCAAGAGCTCTTACGGAATACAGGTGGAAGAGAAATCCCTCCCCGCCTGTGCCTGGAGCTACCCAGCCTGTCACCTTCCCGGAGAGAAACAGCAGTGACTGAGCAGCAGAAAGCCGTGGTTTCTGGAGCGCTTCAAAGCCCTGCCCTCCCAGCCAGAATATTGATCGAGAGGAAACGTTGGCGTTTCAGAAGCTTCCCCAAAAAGGCTTGGAGCCTGCTCGGCTCCCGTGCGTCACTGGGGCTGTTTTTATCCGCGGATTTTCCAGCGTGTTTAGCAGAGCCGGGTCGCCCAGGAGGGACCCTGGCAGAATCTCCCCGCTGAGTGACTCACGCTCACACATCATGGGAATTCGGGCTGGCTTCAGCATACTGCACTTTTCAACTCTGATTCATGCCACCCCAGGAGAGTAAATAAGGCAACTCCACACACATCTCGGCTGTGACGAGTCGCCTTGCCTCTGAAAAGGTGTCGGGGCAAATGACACTGCCAGTGAATAGTGTCACCTACAGCTTAGCCAGCAATTTCCTAAACAGGGCAAAGCATCTCTCTGCACTTATGCCGTGAGTCCTGCTGCAGCCCCAGATACCCGCCGTCTCGCACGTCGCAGGAGGTCGTTACTAAACCAAAGATGCTGGGCTAATTCCAGTGAGCTTGGTAGCAGGTTTGCTGAAGCCGGGGGACATTTGTTAGCAATCTGGACTTGTCGTTTTTGAGGCAGATCATTTCTCCGCAAATCACTTCAGAAGGCTGATTCAAAAAAGCAAAGAGCCTCATTCATCTGGATGATTCCCAAAGGCAGGGTAAGCCCGGTCACTGCTGCAGAAGGTGCTACTTGATACTGATGTGTTTAGCACCACAGAGACAAAAATCAAGAGCAGGTCTTTATTTGACAGGAACTAAACAAATTACGTAGCCACAATCAGTTGTTTGGGGGAAAACTGCAGATGTCGTTGCCGGTACCTGAATAGTGGTGAGTCACCACGTTACGTCCTTGGGTCAGGGAGCTGAGTAGCCTGATAAGCACATGTCCAGTTGCCTGTTAAGCAGTGAAGCAATTTAGCTAAAAAGTCTCGTGTACAGGTCAGGTGATGTCTTTGGCACGATTTCACTCCAATCCTGTCTTGCACCTTTGGCCCAGAAAGCACCCGGGTGCTCCTGACATCTCCCGCCCAGGGTCCGCAGCCAGTGATGCAGCAGCGGGCAGCCCCTGCCCCGGGTGAGCTCTCGCAGCTCCCACTGGCACATGGCGCTGCGAACCCAGTGACTCAGCAGGAGCATCTCTGCAGAAATCATCAAAGGAAGCAGCCTTAGACGTGTCCTGATAGCAGACTGTGAATCTCTGCTTTTTATATAGCCTGATCCATCATTAAGACGACGCCGTAGCTATCAGCCTGTTCCTGGAGGCAGCTGGATTGCGGGTGGTTTCTCTGATTGTAGGTCGCTGAGTGAGAGAGCTGCCTGTGTTCCCGCACAGGAGAGCCAAACAGAGGGGCAAAAGCTATTGAATAGGCAGAAAGTGAATTGGGTGCTTAATTCCTAATAAATGCCAGTTCCTCCAGTTCTTTGCTTCCTTGGGCATCAATAAAAACCTCAGTCTTATCCTCAAACCCACAAGAGAGAAATATCCACAGCAGCATAATTAGTGCCCACTATGCCAGCGCTTACACTGGTGTAATACCGTCTTTCTTCCAAAATAAAGAAATAAAGAACCTCCCCTCATTTGATTACATGTTCTGTTCTTTCCTTCGGGCTCGTCAACGTGAAGCACAGAGATTGCCTAATCTGTTCTTGTTATTTAATTACCTGGCTGCGGTACGCTGCGCTGGCGTCCGTCCATAACCCATCACAACTGGCACCGCGGTCCTGCCCAGCCTCCGAGTGCTTCAGACACCAGCGGTAAGGGAAGGGTGTCCTCACATCTCTGCCTATCACGTGCTGCGGGTGGGGACACCCACACCCTTACACCGGAGTAAGGACATGGCTCGAATCCAGCTGAGGGCTCGGTGAGTGAAGTGCTGGGTCCCCAGCATCCAGGCCTGCGGCCCCAGCAGGGCTTCGGCCAAGCCCTTGAGGAGGAGGGAGTGGAGACGTTGAGAGAACACACCCTCCACAGCATGCCCGCTCCCTGGGTACGCAAGCTGGGATTTGCGCGCTGGCATCCTCGTGCTCCTGGTAATCCTCCCGGGATGAGGCAGGCTCGCAGCAGGCTGGCACTGGGTCCCTCTGCAGAGTGCTGGCAGCTGCTGGCAGGAGCCAGGCTCCAGGCCTGTGAGTCCTCTGCTGCCCCGCCAAAATCTGCTGCCGGCCGGGGGGAGCTGGCGGCCGCCTGGGGTTCCGGGAAAAAAAAGGGCCCCAGGCCGGTGAGTCCTCTGCTCCCCAGCCAACATCTGCTGCCGGCAGGGGAGAGCTGCAGCCTGCCTGTGTTTCGGGGCTCGTGTCTTCATCCGGCTGCTTAACAGAAACATTAGGAATTCCTTCTTCTGCTTAAACACTCTTCAAGGGCGAACAGAGAAGCCCGGCTGTATGGCTCAGTGACATGGATGAGAGTTGAGCTTTGGTGATGTTATACCAGATGAATTTATCCTCTCAGCCTTGGTCAAACTGTCTGCATACCTGGTCCCTAAATCACTGTCTGCCTTGTCTTGATATTTAGTCTGCCTCCCTCACAGAGCTATTAAAGCCCTGGTCTTCAGACCATAAAATGTCTCCCCCAGACAGAGTCCATGCCCTCCGTTGTGGACAGTTTCCTCACACGTGGCCCTCAGCAGTGAGGTTGTGTATGACAGGAAAGGAAAAAAGCAGGAGAGCTTGGTCCCCGCTGGCTTAAGCTGTGAGACACAAGGTGTTTTTCTTCCTCTGCCACTTGCAAGGAAATGGGTTGCCATCGGGATGGCAAACAGCCTAAAACTAAGTTCTTCTGCATGAGGTTGGTGCAGCTCTTGGAAACGGTCCTAGCAGTGGGATGGAGGCATGGCAGGGGGCTCAGAGCCCCTTGGATCCGTAGCTTTGCACAAGCACTTCTGTCCTTGACAATTTTCATGAGGAAACGGCTGCCGAGGCCCAGAGCGATGCGTTTCCCACCGAGTCAGTCCCGTTTGCCTCTCAGGAGCCTTGCCTTGGAGAGCACATGGACCTCGTGGGGCTCGTGTGTTGAGACTGACCTCCAGCACCAGGACCACAACACATATGCGGAAGAGCTTTGAAAAAGAAGGGATTTCACCTGAAATTTGGTGCTTACGTTTCTTAGGCTTTGGACATCCCCCCCTTAAATTCACGGGGTGGTGAAGAATGAAGCTCCTGCTTTCCTCTGCTTTCATTTCCTTTTGCTTGCTTCATTTGGGCCCCATCATAGCGGTTCTTGAGCCTAGGCCCAGCACTTAGCAGCAGCAGAACTGATTTCAGCAGAAGCAGACAGTTCCCTAAATTATTGATGCTGATAGTGGACAAACCAGAGGACACAAGAAAGAATACACAGAAGAGAGTGCTGAAGAAAACCAGGAGGATGGCAGCTGGGACCAGCAGGGTGATGAGAGACAGAACTGGATAGAGAGATGTCCCAGATGACTGGGGCCAAGACAGAGCACAAGCACGGGAGATTCTGAGCAAATCCAAAAGCAAAGAAGGGAACCCCATGGAGATGTTCCCGAGTGCCATGGATACACGTGCTGTTACCTACCAGGGTTTTATAACCAGCAACAGGCAGCTCACACGCAGAAATTCTTACATGGCAAAAGACATGGGCCCCACACCTGGATTAACAACCTGCTGGGGGGGCAGGGGACATTACTGAGTTGTCCCCATCCCCTGTGTGGAGGTGGCCCTTGAGGTTGTCCAGTCTGTAGGACACTGGGTGGCTCCTCAGCAGCCAGCCTGCCGTGTCCTAGTTGTGTTTCTCAGAACCCCTCTGTGTTTTCAGCTGATTTGCTTTGACATCAGCAGCCGGCAAGAAGTTCTCTGTGTCGGGGTGCGTGGGAGTGCTATGTGACACCTTAATCATGCTAAACAGGAACACACATTCAGATTTCCTCGGCGTTTCAAAGAAATGTGATTTCCTTTGTGCTGCAAAGAAAGAGTTGACTTGATTGCGACTCTCTGTGGAGATCAGCTCTGGTGCCTGTGAATTAGGGTGCCAGGATCTCATTCTGGGGGGGAAAAAAGGGAGATAAAGCATGCTGGGCTTTCGAGCTGCAACCATCAGGGTTAAGTTTCTTGCTGGCAACTGGGGGTCATTTTGAGGAGAGCTGTTTTGTTTAATTGGCCAACATATCAGGAAATCAGATTTTATTAAAAAATAATCAAAATCTGTATAAAGTCAAAGTACCAGCAAATATTATACTGCACCCCCACTTCTGAAACAGTCGTTAGTCATTAGCACAGGCATTAGAAATTAACTCGAAGTCCGAAAGAGAGATTAACTTGTTAATGTGTTTCTCCTCCCCGTATGGGTGACCAACATTGAAAACCTCAGTAAAACTCGCCTAGCGACGGTTCAGGATAGATTTAGCTGAGCATCTGCTGGCCTGGAGGAGGTGAAATAATGGCAGAGAAGAGTCATGAGAGAGACCTGCTAGCACAGGGGCCGGCGAGAGTGGTGCGTGACGTCGGGTGGGATTTTATAGCTGGTGTGATTTGTGGTAAGCAGCAAGGCATGAAAAAGCCGGATTTGCTGGTATGCTCATCCTGCTGACAGCCTCGCTCGTGCAGGCTGCCTCACGCAGAGGCACGGCACTGCTGGATGCTCAGCGTGAAAATGCCTCTCATTTTTTTTTGTGATTTATGAGATAACATTAAAAGCTCTACATTGGGTAAATTACTGTGCATAGTAGTAAGAAAAACTCCTGTTGGATCTGAGAAATGAATTGGAATGATTACGCTCGATTTAGATAATGGCTGTGTTCCTGTTAGGTGTGTGCCTGCAGCGTAGGTCTGAAATGGGTATTGTCCAGTGACCGCTGTCGTGGGGCAGGGAGGCTCTCCGCGGGGTTCACCGGACGTGTGACAGTTGTTGCTGCCCAAGAGTTTTAGCTTTCAGCACTGAATTCACTAGCACCTAACCCTATTCACATAGCGTGCAAAAAAGTAGGTCACTCAAGACAGCAGGTCTTGCTCGGCTTGGAAATCTGCTTCTGGGCGTTCACAGTTCAGCAGCTGTGCTAGAGGCAGAATCACATCCATCACCACCCGGCTCCTACCTGAGCCGCTGCTTCAAAAGAGCAGTGACCCATGTTCTCCTCCCCGCTGCAACATGAAGGTGCTTTTCCTTTTCCAAGTGGGCTGCTCTGAGACAGAGAATGTCCGCTTCCATCATCAGTGGCAGTGATCTCCCTGTTTTAATGGAGAGCTAGCGATAAGCTCACCTAGTGCTCTGAATCGGGTCTGGTCTCCCAGTCTCAGAGTCCCTGCTGCAAGGGGAAGCTGAATGGAGGATGATTTCTCCTCCCGTGCTTTGGTCTGCTGTTCCTCTGCCATGTGGCAGAAGCCACGTGCCGCACAGAGCAGGATAAGCCCCACTCCTTTGTGGCTGCCGAGGACCACTGGCATGCTTGGTGGTGTCCAGGGCCCAGGGACAACAGGAAGGTCCCCAGGGAGATGGCCCAGGAGCTGGCTGCTGGTAAAGCAGCACTGCCCTGGAAAGCAGGACAGTACAGACCGGCACAGGCCAGGTGGGCTCAGCCTATGAGCCCCTTACGAGGAGTTCAGCATTAGATCGACGGTGTTGGATGTTTGTCCAGGATGAGCTGCTCTTTCCCACGGTGCTCAGGCATTCTCCTTTGCCTTGCTCAGGGGGGTTAAGGCAGTTTCCATGAGAGTTCTTGGCACCCAACCTACCTGATACCTTGTGCTCTGACTCCTGCCTGCTGGGCTGGGCTTAGCCAGCCTGGTCATCTGCTGGAAAGCAGACCCAGGCAGGAGCTTTCCACAGCTCCCTCACAGCTGCGTTGCCACCCAGTCCCACACCCAAATGGCCTTCCTGTCACCTCCTGCTCTTACCTTATTTAAGCTCTCCCAGTTGCATGCCTGGCTGCCGGCCTTTTCGGCAGGAGGCAGCCCTGGGATGGCAGGTTTCAGCACGGCTGCGAATGGCGAACTGTTTGTGCTCCCTCAGTTACAGTACGTCTGCTTACATCTTGATAGGGATTGAAGAGCAGCGCTGGCACCAGGCCAGCACCCATCACTGCGCTTTCTGAGTGGGCAGAGCAAGGGGCTCTCCCGCTATACGCGTGTCAGAGCCTGAGGACCGGTGTCATTTTAGAGCTGAGGTTAAGCAGTCACACCAAATTACCTGAGTAAAAATCCAATGCAGGGAGTGTTAGCTGAGCTTCCCTTAGATCACTGCAGATGTGTTATTTTGGGCGACCATTCATACTGTGCAGTCCTTATTCAGACAAAACTGCCGTTGACGTAATTTTTTCCGTAATGTTGCTTTTATTTGAAATCATATCTATACATCTTGTACAAATCAAACTAATAATAAGCATTTCCATGCCAGACTCTACTTATGGATTAATTTTGGAATTTAGTTTATAAGCATGATCTGACTTCGGTGGGATTTATGTCCCTAAAAGGACTGCAGCAACAGGGGACAAATGCTAGAAAGTGACTTTTTGTCTATAATTCAAGATATTTGTTTGTGGAACCCTGAACAATGTTCTAATCTGCTATCTGAAAAGTGCCTTGTCACCTTTTGATTTACAGCGTTTTCCTTTGCCTTTCCTCTCTACGACTCGGTATTTCTTACAAGGCAGGTATTGTCAAATCTCTTTCTTCAAACATATAATAACCACCTTTTGTATTGAACAGGCATATAAATTACTCGGCTTATATGACAGAACAGAAAATAAAGCGTTGAGTATCTGGCAGAGATGCCAAAGAGTGATGTTATTATAACCTTGCTGTGAAAGATTTGCCAACAGAAAGTTACAGATCAGTGAGGTAACCAACGACGGTATTTCTTTTATTACACCAAATATTAGAACACATTATTTTATGACGAATTTCCAGACAAATCGCACCTCTCATCAGGATGCTCAGTAGCCATCCTTGTGCGTAACAGGCGGATTTATAGCTTTAATAGACCCCAGGCATTGAAAGACATACAGTCACAGGGTTTATGCCTGGTGGTGTTGCAGCCTTTTTGTTCAGACCTTCTTGGGAATATTTACAAGATGTTTGGGTTTTAGTGGAAAATAGTGTTCCTGCAAAACTAAAATCTTGCAGCTTTTCTATTTTCCTTCATGAAAATTTTACCAGGAATAGAATAGCTCTCTCAAGGTGGAGGGGTCCACATGAAACCAAACCACAGTGCCTGGCTGGGAGAAGTTTCACATGGCCACCCTTCCTTGCTGTGCTGCCATCAGTCATATGGGATTTATGTGCAGATGCTTCGTCCCACCAGTTTCTGTGAACAGACTTGTCTTCCCAAGGCACCTGAAGTCATCTTCTGGGTGGAGCAGCACAATGCATGGTGGCAGCCAGCAAACATAGTGTCCCTTGAGCATAGAGGTGAAAGGAAACATGCTGTACCCTTGCAGAAGCAGCTGAAGATTTCAGTTTATAGGGAACAAGATTACTGGGTCGAGAGGCAGCTTACAGAAAAGCAGCTGTAGCCCCCACTCCATGTTGGCGTTTGTCCACTCAAACTTGTACAGCTCTCTTTAAGCCTCAGAATAAAGTGGCCTTTTCAGGGTTAATAAGGACAGCACAAAGCAGCCACTGAAACAGAAACCCAAGCCATTATCTCATCAGCTCCATTCTGGTGGCTGACTGCATCCTCAGGCAACCCCGTTACCTAGAGACTGGTGGAACAGCTAACCCTCCCCTCAATACCACCTATAGCACCCGATCAATAACGGGCAGCATTATCATCAGTGCTTTCTGTTTGATTTATCGGTGCTTGTAAGCAATCAGCTGACTTTGGATGGAGGCTTAGGGTCAACCGGGCTGAAGTGGAAATAAAAAGAGCTAAAAGCTCTTGGTAGCCTTTCAGTGGCGGTTGGGATTTGGTGCACGGCTCCACCTCATGGCAACTGCACCAGCATGCAAAGAAAGAATCAGCGGTGGTGTGGCCTCGTGGAGCCATGAATGACACCGTTTGCTTCTTCATGAAGTAATCGCTGAGTATCACCAAGTCAAAGAGACTTGACCATGGCTCTGGAATTCAGGAGCAGAGGCAGCTAAAATCTTGGTGTTGAGTTTTTCTACTCAAGGCATGACAGTGGCGTGCAGGCTTCGGCTGCTCTGCATCGTGTCCCCTCTGTGCTACAGGTGGGTGAGTAGTGCTGCCAACCACAAAGGCCACCCAATCCTTCCCCTCATGTCACTCTGTATTCAGGCATTTATAAATATTTGTTTACAAAGTTCAGGGAGGCAGACAATTTGCAAGCCCGGTATCTGCTTTGGAGGAACTTGCTGCTAAGGTAAACCAGGTGTTTGTGGACACAAGGCAAGAGGGATGCGAACGTGCATCTGTTCTAAAACGGGCTTTCAAACTTTTTAAATTTCCTTTTCAACCTCTTTTGTGGTAATGTTTCAGCTCGACGTTCGCTGGCTTCAGGCAGAGCCACTCTTTGTGTGTGCTTGTCTCAGTTCTAAACTAAATCAAAAACATCAAAAGTTTAAAATATTGTGGCCTCGGCAGAGACTCATCTGAGGACGC
>NW_010398748.1:17113-17326 GCF_000710305.1 Buceros rhinoceros silvestris
CCGTTTTCCAGGGTCCGCCCCCCATGGGAGTCCCCGCATCTTGGCCCCAGCAGCCACGGAGGCAGCCGGGGCCGGAGCCCGGGTGCCCGGGGCGGTGGCAGCCCTGTCACCGCGGAGAGCCGGCACAGCGTCTTCCCGTTCCACGATCTCTGCTGCCCTCGCACGGCACGGCTAGGAGAGGCAGCGGACCTGGTAAGAGCGAACTCCGCAGCC
>NW_010398748.1:17757-26217 GCF_000710305.1 Buceros rhinoceros silvestris
GAGAGACAGCGAACCTGTTAAGAGCGAATTCAGCAGCCTGGCTGGAATGCGACAGCTTTGGTTCGCGGATGCTGACAGAGGGGCGCAGGCAGGTTTGCGGGTGCTGGTGTAATAACACCGAAAATTGATCGTCGCTGCCCTGCAGCACATGCAAAGTTGTGTTCAGCATTAGCTCTGAGCTTCTGAAATCAAAGGCTTGAAACACAGACCAGACAAACTGCCTGTCCAGGCAGGAGTCCTTGTCTGCTCTCTGGTAAGTGTGTTTTACATGTCATTTCCCTCTTTGCCAGTGATCTCCATCCAAGGTTATCAGGAAGCTAATCAGCTAGACCTCCCAAAAGCAGATCATTACCTGGGAAAATACTACTCATCCTGAACACCAAACACGCTCCGGAGTCCTGCTGTGAACAGATAGAAAAGAGACCTGGTCCCACCCGATGGTAAGAGTAAAGATTTTGTTTGCATTAGGGTCTTCTTCCTGCTGTTACTGGTGTATTTTATAGAAGTGTCAAATTATGGATGTAACTATCAAGCATCTGTAACTATCTGAATCCAGTCCGCTTCTCAGCTGTGAGAAACTGGCGCTCTGCATGTGGGCAGTACGGCATCCATCATCCACTTCCAGTTACAACTTTGTAGAACTTTACTTTCATTTTATTTAAGCTTAATTTTAGCACAAGGCTGTTCTTCCTGTTCACCACCCTGTTGTTAAAGCCCAAGATAAAATTTGCAATATGATGCAAAACCAGAGAAAGCTCGTTGTACAACGGCTGGGAACGTAAAGCACCGAGCCTGCCGTACCATCGCATATGAACCATGTTCACTTATAGGTCACACGTGCAAGAGCAGATTTGAGAAGATAAGCTGCTGAAGTGGCCTATCTCTGGGAGAAAGTCAAGCTGGCAGACTGAAAGAGCTGAGCTAATAGCTAAGTTGATCTTTAATCCATCTTTGTTGTAAACTATCTAGAAAGAGATTGCTAGGCACTAAGTATCCTGCATGGATGAATTAAATGATAAAACTTGACAAAAATCACCAAGGAACTTGAGAAAGTCAGGATTTTGAAGCCTAAAACCTGCTGTAATGGCATAATTGTATGAGGTGTGAGGGGGAAGAAAGGCAGGTCTCTTTCCTCGGTGCCAGGCAAACAAAACACGGCTGGTGTCACCCTGGGTTAGTTCCTTGATCAGGTTTACCATGTCTCCGTGCAAAGGCAGCACCTGTGGGAAGAGCAGATGTAACTGGTGAAGGTGCGATCAAAGTGTCTGGTCATGTTGTGCAGTTTCATTTCTATGGATGGATGAAGGGCTGTGGCACAGATAGAAAAAGACTTTTCTGCTTGGTGTAGGGGTTTATAGCTGCCAGAGGGCTGGAGTAGACCTTGTGCTGGTGGCTGTTGGGCTGTCTGGAGCTGACTTTGCTGATGCAGTTAGATTTAGCTTCTCAGTCATGATTTGCCTTTGAAAGAGACCAGCCAAAATGACCCAGTGGGCACGCAGCGTGACGAAAGGCACTTAGGAGCCAAGCCAGGAACTTGTACACTTCTGCTGAGGAGGCAACATTTCTGCTAAACGAATCCCGAGCAGAAAGTCTGCTAATACTGGATGTAGGCAGCGAGTGGCATCGTGGTATCACAGAAGCAGCAGCTGCGCAAAAAACTGAGATGATTAGAACAGAGCAGAAAGACAGATGAGATGCTGAGGAGGGTTCACTCTCAGGATGGGGATCCTACCTGTATTTCAGGGTCCTGTTCGGGTGCCCAAGCAAGATAAGCTGTACCCACCACAGCTCTTGGAAACGAGGCCATTTGCCAGTGGAGTTCGTGTTGCTCTTTCCTCTCTGCCCTTCCTTCCTTATCCCCAGCGATAAGGGAAGCAGTGATGTCCCTCCTCTTCCCCTGTGAACTGATGTGCCGCCTTCATGGCTCGTAGGGGTGCACAGTGTAAATAACAGCTCTGGATGATGGAAATGCCCGATACACTTGGTCTCATTGAGCCATTGCTAGTTTATCCTTAAAAGGGAGGGTGGCATAGATGGTACTAGAAGAAAGGACCTGAATCCCAGTATGGGTAACGAAACAAGTGTCAGAGCACTCACTCCTGGGAGAGGAGAACTTTAGGCATCTGAATAGTGCAAGGATGTTCACTGGCGTTTCTGGGTCACTGGCTTGAAACCAGAGCAGCCATCAGCTCACGGGAGGCTGGCTGAGTTCTCCCAACTGAGCTCTAGGCAGGAGAAGTGGAACCAGAGCTGGGTGCAGTTTGCTGACTGAGGCCGGCATAGCCTTCCAGCTCGAGGAAGTGCAACAGAAGGGTCATGTAAATGTAACGTGACTTATATGAATAGGAGTATTACTTTGGCAGTCTCCTCCCGCGTTATACTCTCAGTGGAAGCACTTATAAATCATCTGCTTTGTTATGCTTTATTATCTGTAAGTACATGATAGGGCCAGTATTGTTTTAAAACGCAATATATCATGCTAATTTCAAACCTCAGTGCTCTAATACTGACTTTCTTTTATTACATAATCCTTTGCCTGCAGAAAACCAGTATAGAAGATGATAAAGTTGCCATAAACAACTGATGGTTTAAAATATATTTCTTGTTTTGCTAACATGATTCTATCATATGGTGGCTGAGAAAACAGAAATATAGATAAGTATAGTTGGCGTATTGGCCTCAGAATTTAAAATTGTTTTTTCAGTGCTACATTGAGCAGATTTAGTTTCCAAATGCAGCAATACAATTTTTGTTAGCATAGATTCCATTCCAGGAGTAAAATAGTTGCAGTGTTAATCATAATGATAATGCCAGCATTAGTGGTGGTGTCTTGCTGATAAAGACTGTGTTCACAGATGCCGCCTCCTGAAGCAAGAAGATCTCAGCAAAGTGAAATATCCTCTTCTCCACTTCACAGCTGGGGAAACTGAGGCACAGGGAGGCTTGCCCGAAGTCACTGAGGAGCAGCTGTAGAACTGGAGAGAGAAGAGTGCAGCTGCAGCTACAATCCCAGGAGGAAGCCTGCCCCAACATGCAAACCCAATCTGTGCAGACCCCCTGCACCCCCGCAGGGGCTCTGGTGAGGGGACTGGAAGGCCACCTTGCAATGAGATGGTCAGAGTCCCTTGAAATGGTTTGAGTCACAGTCTTTTTGAGGGTGGCTGTTGTCTCTGAATGCTTATGCAGTGCTTTCTGCAGAAAGCTGTCCCTGTCCTCTTCACCGTACTGACCTCCATCATATTTGTTGTCCAAACAATTTGAGGTCAAATAAGGAAAGAATATGAACTGCCAACTGCTTTCCACTGGTTTCTCCTGGATGCTTTGCAAGAGTTTTGTTTAGCTCTACTCTCTCCTCCACCCAAGTAGTATGAACAAGCAAATGAGCCACCACCGCTCTCGTGTCAATATAAACGGCCCAACAGTGGTCACAGAACTGCGGCACATCGGATGGTGGTGTCTGAAATGTGACCTGATGCTACAAAACCGCAGTGCAGCCTCAGGATGTCCTTTGCCTTACTCTGCTCTTGGTTCTCAAGCGCATGTAGCAACCCCTACAGAAATAAAGAGTGCCTGTGTTTGAGATTTTAGGGTATTTTTTTAAAACAAGTTGTTGCAAATCAGCTATTATAAACCTGTAATTTCTTTAAAAAAACTCATTTCCTGTAAAATCAACTAGGATTTTCACCCTGCCTGGTCTTCTGCCATAACCCAGCACTTGGGTACAAGAAGTATGGCCACTTTTCCCTCGTCTTTTCTCAACTGACACGCATCCAGAAAGACTGCTGGTCTTCTCCACTTTGAGGGAAGGCTAATGAGAAAACACCTTCATTATGCCAGGAGAACCAGCCTATCCCCAAAACATTCATCTCCGCTTTGAACAGTAAAAATGAAGACAGGTGTGATGCAGGAGCTCCACCCACACTGAGGAACTACTGCAGCTTGTTTTATCTTCAGCTGATCCAAATTTTTCGGCAAAGCCTGATTTTTGATAGAAGGATTAAAACCATTTTTGAGCAGGCCTGGGAAGGCAGCAAATCTGTTCTCAGCATACACATAAATAAAGCCATGATGCCTGAAGGTCTAAAAAAATTTGTAAAAGGTATGTCAGGAAGAAACAGCACTTCCAAGGCAGCTCTACTCAACACTTCTGCTTGAATATTTCAACAGAAATTATTGGTGTGGATTTTTTTTTTTATCATCTTGCAGTATTTCACAAAACTTGGTGACTCTTCTTCTGTTTGCATTTTTTTTAGTATATCATTGACAAATTGCCCTTTTTTATGCAAATCAGTTCTGAGATGTGTTAATTTATTTTAACGTATTCATAGATGTCTTGGCACAATAGATTTTTCCTTTTCTCTTTGTCATCACGAGAATCAGTCGGGGTGGATTTTTCCTTAGGACATTTCAGAACACACAATGTTTTGCTTAATTACAGAGTCGCTTTTCCAGCTTCCTCGTCAGAAGGCAGGTGTAACTACCTGTGTAAACATGCAGATCGAATTCCAGGAATTTCAGCTATGCCATGCAAGGACTGTTGTCGGGAGCTTCTGAGTGGTTTTGTGGCATTCGTTTTTCAGGACCGTTTACAGTAAAGGTTATCAGCCAGTTTACTGCTAATCAGTACTAAGCATGAAAGGCCAAATGAAAAGTTGTGCTGTAATTTAAAGAGACACTCCTCCCGCTGATTCTCTCTTTCTCCTTACTTGCAATATTCTCAGTGTCAGTTTTGGATTCATGTTTTCGGATACCTTAGTCCTGTTCTTTCATATCCACATGGGCCAAGTCAGGGTAGAGGCAGCCCGAGGCAGACAAGGGTGGCGGGAGGAGGAACTGCCTTTTTTCACTGAGTGCTGGGTGAAGAGGTATGCGAAACTTCAGCTTTAAACCAATTCTGCCTCAGCTCTTCACTCGTGGGAACAGAGTTAAGGCTCTCCCGTTGTTTTCCTGCCCTGTCTTCTGCTGTATCCTGTGCTGTGATCCAAGCACTGGTTTTAGCTGTAACTCCACTTCTAGAATAATTGCAGCTGCATATGCAAAGTACTCCACTTGAAGTGGTGGCCTTCACTGTGAAACAGAGTCCATTGACACCTTAGCTAACTATGGGTGGACTCTAATTTTTTATCTTTTAGCTAAGACGTTTTCTTCTATGCTTTTGTGCTCTGAGAGAAAAACACGAAACAAAAATATCTGTTTTTTGAATACCCAGCCCCTCACTTCCTGGCTGAAGAATGAACAAGTGCTGCTCTGCACACATTATTTCCTCTCTTTGGAAAAAAAAAAAAAGTTTAAAAAATTAACCGTGGTCTGGCAATACCTTGCTTTCCTATTGACCTTATCTTTCATCTTTTGGGGGTGGCAAGATGCTCTTCACAAGAAGGCAAGCTAAAGACAGGGCAGAGCATATGCGTGATGCACGAGGAGAAGGGTTTGAGGCAGCTGCTTCTGCAGCCCTGGTCTTCATCGACTCTGTTCACTGGTCTCCTCCCTGACATCCAATTACCTCACTGATGTCCACTGCAGCAGGAGGCTGAAAACCTCCTGGTTTTCTCTTTCTGTATCAGGAAGAATTTTCTTTTGCTGCTTTTTTTAGTTTGGCTGTTTTCTTAGCAAAACATATCCTTTCGGCAACAACACTGCTATCGCAACGTCTGGGCTGTTGTTAGGCTACAGAAACCATCAAAGGGCAACGTTAGCGCTTGTCTTTGCTTTGTAACCGAGGTTTTCCTTCCAAAGGAGTAGCTGAGGACTCCTCTTCCCGCTGAAGACTTCTGTCATCAAGTCAGCAACGTGTGTTACCTCCATCTGGGCTGCCAGACCAGTGGAAGCTGGTGCCTGTCACATACTGGGAGCAGGTTTTTCATACTTTTCTCTAGAGGTCCTGCAAGGAAGTACATCTCCAGTTATAGTTCTGCATTTCAAATTTTTTTTTAAATGTTCTGTATGTTTTCTTCTTGGTGTCATGTTTTGTTTCATTTTCATTGAACACCACAAAAAATGAACTCTGTTTTGCCATATTTAAACACTATTTTGATATGAATATTTGGATTTTGTTTTAGTTGTTAAAAATGGCATTTATTTATAAACAGATTGACCTATAGATCTCTTTATAAATTTTGATTATTATTTGAGTATAAATCAATAGAATACCGATATTATTCAGCTGCAACACATTTGTTATTTTAAAAATAAAAATTATCAGTTGGTGACAAAGGGAACCTTCTTCCAATCTACTTCCCTCTGGGGTAATACACCAGGAGCTGTCATCCAGTTTAACTGTTAAATCCTCAGTTCCACGTGTAAGCCATTTTTGTCCTGACAGCATGTGGCTGAACGCAGGCTGCATGTGTTTATTATAAACACATATCTCAAAACAGAAATGGGTGCTTTCATTTTTTCCCACCTAAGGATTAAAGATATTAGATGTTTTCCTTAAAGCTCATCTGCTGGAATCGGCAGAGACCATGAGACTCTCTGTGTTTGTTAAAAAAGTAAATTATGAGCTCTCAGGTTACAGAGAAAAATTAAGAACAGTAAGAAAGGGCATTCCAAAGGTTTAGAGACCAGAAAACAGAGAATTCAAAATTTGCCTCAGACCAACCAGAAACTTGCGCTGATCTCAGGATGGGGGAACTAAATGCAGTGCTTCATTGTTAATGCATGATGAAGCGACACAGCACGGAGGGAGCTCAGCCCATGAAGACGGTGGACGAGGAGAGTCTTGCTGGTTGGAAGTGACATATTTCAGAATTAGTGTTCCACTTTCTTTCTTATGACTTCCCCCCACCCCCCCAGCAACAGCTATAACAAAATCTGTCCTTGTGAAGGAGAAGAGACAGTCATGGAAGGTGACAGCTTTTTGTTTTTCAATTTTAAATTAACTGAAAGGCCCAGGCTGCTGAAAACTTGATTAGAGATTTTGTATGCTTAAGGAGCCTTAACAGTGTGCATTTACCCAGGTGGGATCAGGGCACAAAGAGGAAGAAACCGTTGTTTGGCACTGGCTCGCTAATCTCAGCAGTGTATCATTCATTATTCTGCACAGGATTAAAGGTAAGCTCGGCATTGCAGCTTTTGAGGCTCAGCAGGGCACCTACCCATTGGAGAAATGGGTTAAATAATTCCTGACGTGTGGCAGAAAGGTTCTGGGGAGAAAGCAGCTGGGTTCAAATTACCTGGCAGAGTCTCTTGTGTTCTAGCTTTTGTCTTCTGTAAAATATTATGTATCTTAGCTCCAGAATAAAAGGACTTTCTTAATCATAAAGGAAATCTAAAAAGTATTTTTGTTGAAAAAGGGGATGGTATCTTAAAATTACTAGTTCCACTGGAGGAAATAACTTGTGTGCGCATGCAAAATTTTTGATATTACTAGCACACATGAATTAGTCCCGGATGTTCAGCTGAAGATAATGGACCTATTTTTAATTCATTCCAGTTTGGAGATCAGGCTGAACAAGCACGTGCAAATTCACATGGCTGGTTCTTTATTTAGACATTGTTACCTGTTAAATGAGAGACATGTTACATATTTTCCACTGAAAGAAGGTTGGTTGTTTTTTCCCATTTTCCTCTGCGTTGGTGAAGTTCAGATTTAGTGCTTGTTTTTAAACCAGCTCTTAGAATGTAAGTTCCAATCTTCAGTCAAATGTTACTGATCCAGAAAGTGTTGGTAGCCGGTACTTACAAAGATATTGTGAACTTTCTGAATTCTGTAGCACAAATGAAATCCATTGGGAGATGTGAAGGGGAAGGGCTTCTTTTGTAAAGATTTTTAATATGGTAAGTGAAATAATATGACCCTACCCGTGTGTAAACACGTGTTTGAGAAATAGAGCATGTCACATGGTGGTTGATAGTGGTCTGAATTTCTGAAAGATGGTCCTTTGCCAACAGAGGCTTTTCTGAAGCTGCAAAGTTAAACTGGCTCCACACAGTACTCAGAAAACCGTCCTTGCATCTGATGACGGGCCTCGGCAAATTTGCACAGGCTGCAGTCTCATGTCTTCTCTTCCTGCCAGCCCGCAAGCAGAGTACCCAGCAGACTCTGATTTGTTCTGCAAGCTAGAAGGCAGTTTGAGAGACTAGAAAATGTAGGCAGCCTAACCCGAATATCTGATTTACTCAGGATTTTAGTCATTAGTAGATACATGATCTACATTTTCTCTCCTTCATTTATTCCCTCTTTAAAAATTGTTAACAGATATGTTAATAAGATTGGGTCTCCGTGCCAGGGTCTGCCACACCTCACCCAACACCAACTCCTACCTCGATCTGTTGACACACAGGATCTCTAACACTGTACATTAAGAAGATGCTTATCATAAAAAGTAGAACAGAAGGTTTCGACCCTTTAACATGAGCCATTCAGTTATGACTATAGTGCATCAAGATAACAGCAGCTGCAGTAATGATTTGCATTCTATACAAATATGCTGATGCTAGAGATAGACCAGATGGACG
>NW_010398748.1:26311-31595 GCF_000710305.1 Buceros rhinoceros silvestris
CTTCCAAGGCACAGGCGTCTGCAATGTGGATCCCAGAAGAGGATCTCTCATTCTCTCTCTATTCAGAAATTATCACTCAAGTACATCATTAGTTTTTCAATCATATTTTGATTTTAGTGACATTTTGTCATGTGTTTTTATATGATTACATGCTTATCAGGACCAGTGTGCTCTCTCCATCCCCAGATAATTCTAGTGCTCTAGCTAGAGGGCTTTTATAAACTTTCCTGATGTAGCATGTGTCAGATTAAAGCTGATTTTTGCATGAGTGAGCACAGATGCAAGGAACTTCTCCAGTCCTGTGTGCCCTGAGGGAAGGCCTTAGACAATAATAAATCCCTGCAACCAGCCATGTATAAAGTACAGAATGACCTGGGCTATGTCTGTTCAGTGGTCCCAGAAGAGCTTCCAAGAGCAGTAGCAAAGTCAGTGTTAAGAAGACTTCAGCAGAACGTAAGGAAAGTGGGAAATGACCAGTGAGAGAGCACACGGCAGCAGTGTTGGGCGCATGTTCTTCCTGTCAGGGCGGCACACCATCAGATCCCCACCACGGCTCCCCGTGATGAGTTCAGAGCAGTGGCTGGACGCTCTAGTTCAGCCTTGCGTGTCACTGTGCCCAACCTGCCCGAGTCACCCTTCTTTATGCCCCCCATTGCTTGCCAGGATAATGAGTGAGAGCAGGAGGCTGAAGCAGATGGTAGCAGAGCGCTTTTCTCTGCTCAGCTCACCCGTGGTGCTGCTCTGCGGTGGGAATGAAATGAAAAGCTGAAAGGGAACTAGGGGGAAGGTCTGGACTTTTTCTTGCTGAGTTGTAACTCACTTCAATCAAAAGTATTGTCAAATGCTGTATTTTCTTTCTTTTCGGTGCTTCCCACATGCAATCACATTGTTTTTAAGAAAGATTTTCATTTTACTGGCTTAAAAAGCACAGTGGAAAAGGCTTGCTGGTTCCCTGCAGAGCCTCCTGCAGTTTTCCTGTTCTGGTGAGGCCTTGGTTCTCACTGCTGATACTACTGGTAACAAGCTGCTGGCATTTTATCACCGTGGATGCTGTGGCTGCAGTATTTTATGTTTCATCTCAAGATGCATTGCAGGCCCTTTAAGTAGACTGGTGTTTTGTGCAGCCAGCAAAGCCATCTCCAGACCCTGAGTAAACAGCTAGTTAGTGTGTGCACAAACCCCCACACTCAGTTCAAATGTTCCCATATGTATTTTTAGGTTTTTTTGTTGATCATCCCAATCACACACCAGAGTTTCTGCTCAGCTGAAACTCTTAAAACTCTGACAAATGAAAAGTTTTCTTGTAGCACAGCTAGTTTTGCTACGAGGAAATACACTTCCCAAGACAGGACATTAGGATAAATCCTGGGACCCATGTTCTGCCCAAGGCGTGCTGCGTGCTGCTGCTGTGAGATCTCTGGCAAACTTCCTCACCGGACCTATGCTTTTGAAAATGTGAAATAATGATTTCTGTTTTTTTTCTTCAGTTGTTTTGACATCTACAAATGCAAATTGTTATAGGAATTGTAAGGGCTAGTACAGTATTTTGTACATTATTATGAGGACAGAGGGCAGTAACTCCTCAGAAGTTTTTTTAAAGTCAGCGCTTGTAAATTACAAGGGACAGGGTGATGGAACTGAGGAGTAGTTGAATGTTCTAGGGCTTGGACAAACAGTGCAGAAGTCATCAGGCCAGGCACTTAAAAGTACAACCTCCCTTCCTCCATGTCAGCTTTGCTAGTGACTGAAGTAGTTTGCTTTAAATCAATATTTACTTTAAATATGATGATTAAGTGACTATAACTTTCCAAGATTGAAGTGAAACTCTGATAACAATGGAGCCAAGTATGTACTAGAACACTTTTTACACACACTCTTCATGGAGCCTGAACACTCTTATGTGAGAAGATGTGCTGTAAGGGTCGGACCTGTCACACCGCGTTTGAAGGTGGGTGGGTCCTTTGCAGAGTTTGTTACTTGAGTCGTTACTTGCTACAGCTCGACAATGTTCTCAAAGGTCAGCTTCATGCTACAAAGGCCCTTTGAAACACTAAATGTGATCGTTAAAACCTGATCAAGGCTTCCCAGCATAGCTGAAGCTATTGCCCTGAGGAGCTGGGATGGTACAGGAGTGCTCCAACAGCAGCCAGTTTCTCTACAGAACTTCTGCTTATAGCTTTTTACAGCTCTAACCAGAAAACCCAGCTGAGATAATGCACATCCTGATAAGGAGTGTAGGTACTGTGATGGTCTGTAAATACTTAGACCAGATAATAATCTGTCAGTGACAGTCTCTAAAATATTTGTTCCTCCTGCCTAATGACTCTAACATTTCTTACAATTGGTGGGATAAAGCTACTCAACTTCTATCTTCTAGACAAAAGCTGTATTTTCTTTGTAGCTCCTGTGAGGAAGTGGCACCAGTTTTGTGACCATTGTTTATGACACTCATGAGGCTGCCTAACCAGTTCTGTGATTCTCTTTCATGCATTGATTTGTTTTCAGGGGAAGTAAGCAACCCTTCATTACCAAATATGACAATACGACAGGGCTGAAGTTTCCAATGCTGCAATTAAGAAAGTGTCAGTGTCAACACTATAAATTCCCTTTTTGAGGGATTTAGTACTGGAGTGTAAAAAAGGTGCTCCCAACTGAAAAACTCTTTTCAGATCTTACAGTATGAATTGTGATTATATTTTTTAACAATTCAAAGAGCCTTTTAAAATCATAAGAAAGTTAAACTGAAAAAAAAGAAAAAAGGAAGGAAGATTTTATTCTAGTCTTCTCTTCAAACACACTTTGGCTGCTTTGCTGCAGCCAGATTCTTCAACTTGGAGAACCAATCTCCCCACACCTCTCCTCAGCACATGTATACAGGCTTTTTTGTTACTGGACGTGACACCTGATAATTACCTGTGACTCTGAGGTCCATACTCCTTCCAGGAAGTTCTGTTGTCTGCCTGGAAGGTCCCGCTTTCAAGGTCCGAAAGTTGGATGGCAGGCCTTGCTGATCTGACCGTAACTTTGAATCTTTGAATTGTTGCGACGGTGAGGGTGTTTGAGTACTCTAACTTCAGGTGTAGTGGATGTGCTGAGTAGCAGCTGGTGTTTCTAAAAGTTACTCTTTTATTGGTCTGTTTTTAAGGATTGCTTACTCCATCTATACAGCTGAGATTTTGTTACATCCAGCAATTTACAGAATTCTGTGTTATCATCCCCACTGCAGCTATGATTTTCTTCCACGTACATATTTTCTTTGACAGCTTTAAAAGACAGTTTTATCAAGATTGTGCAAGAAATGTTGGGAGTTGTTAGGTTTTAGTTTTCCTTCCAGAACACCACTGAGGCACTCTCACACTGAAGTTTGTCTAGACCGAAGTCTATACTTTGCAGAAGTGTTTAACTGCTGCAGCAAAGCCTCTGAACATCATAAAGACGGTCAGCTCTGTGCCTGTGCGGCGTGCGGGTTGCTCAAGGGTGGTTCCTGTGCTGCAGCTATGCCATATGACTGGTGAGAAGCCTGTTGGTACCTGGCCCAGTGAAGCAGAACCAGGAGGGGCTGCTAAGACTCGTATTTGCTGGAACTTTGCCTCACTGTCAACATACCCAGATGAATCCTGGATCTGACAGTTGGGATTTAAGTATACTGTTATCTCCTGCTTGTAAAATGCCGGGGATCACCTGCACCCTTCAGCTTTCTGTGGTGGATGGTGTGTGCCTCGTGGCTTCCACCATGTGAATGTTTTGGTGGAAGCCACCAAAACAGCTGGGGAAGGTGGCTGCTTGGATTCTGTCACGTAATTACAAAGGCAGCTTCGACATGAAAGATTGAAGGTTTTAATGATGAAGAGCTAAAAATAAAGTAGAGGAGAGGCACTTTGGTGTGATTGATACATGTTTGGTTATTCTCATTCTTTTAGAACATGTCTCCTGGGAGATGTTGTTCTGTGAATTTGTAACGGCGTCACACCTGTTATAAAGAGGGAAACTTTTCCCAGGCTTGGCATCTGGAAAAATATGAGGAGTCTTTAGCAAGATGGTTTGTGAAATAGTGAACGATGGTGAGATTGTAATGGCCATCTTTTTATTTTGCATTTAAAATGATCCACAGCTGTCACAGGCGTTGGGGTTTAGAATCTTTTCCTTTCATGATGGTGTATTTCAAATGCACTCCTCCATTCTGTTCCCGATAAGTCATACTCATTGGAAAACCACTGATGCTTTTAACTATGACAAAGCGTTAGTTTGCTTTTGGGAAGAGTTTCCCAAATCGCTCCTTCAACATTTGCTGGATACAACGGAGATTTTCTCCTCTTTCTGACCTAAGCATCTAGGTAGCTTTGCTGTTGGTGGTGGTTGCAGTTCTTGTTGTCGCTGCCCTGCTGCAGGTATCATTTTGTTTCAGTAGCTTCTGCAGGTATAGGGTGAAAGTATTAATAAAAAAATGTTTGACCGCACTTCAACCATTTATAGAGCTGACTGAGGTTGTAGGAAATATTTTTCATCTCAATAGGTTAGATTAGTCTGTTAAAAGACATGTTCTTTTCACTCTTTGTGTCAGCTACCAGTGTTGGAAGGAGGGGAGATGAAGCGCTGTCTCTGCCAGACTTAACCTCCGTCTTTGGGAACCAGTGTTTGGAACACGGCTTCTGCTGCTGTACGGCGGAGTGGCCCTTGCAGAAATGGCCAAGAGCTTCCTCTGCATGGGGAAATCTGCTCCTTACGGACACTGTATAATCTCTAGCTTTGCTTTCAAGGCAATTTTTTGTAGCTTCCTGAACTGGCGTGATTCGCTCCCTGTGATGGCCTTGATATTCTGTCTATGGATGCCGAATTTTTCCCCGGCTTTGTCAAATAGGTCTGGGACAAGACTGATACCTGAAATTTCATGGCAGTACGTGGGCTTGATCTGAAAACAGCATGTCCTGTCCTATCAACACCCTTCTGAATCCCAAACTGGGAAATATTTTCAGTATTGCCGATCGTAAGCTGAAGTGCTTGTGATATAGTGCACTTTGCAGTGGATCCCTCAAAGAGACTGAATTTCCACTTGAAATCCTACCTCCAGTGCCAGTAAAGTTTTAAAGCATCTTCTAAACTCGCTTTCTCAAGGCACCGTTCAATCATTCAGCGATTCTCTGCCGAACTAGTGAAATTTCCCGTTCAGACGAGCAGGAGAATGTTATCAACCTCGAAGGGCTGGACAGCGGCCGCTCCGCCCGCCCTGGCAAGAGGGGGCACCCCGCGGCCCTCCTTCCCGCCTCAGAGGATGGCTGGGGGGGAC
>NW_010398749.1:0-2890 GCF_000710305.1 Buceros rhinoceros silvestris
AATGGTTCACAGATTGCTGTATTTAAAAGCTTTCCCTAAATGTATTGTTTATAAATGAAGCTATCGTTAATGTGACAATCCCACTCGTCTCAGCAGGCAGCAGGGGTGTGCAGCCGGAGCAAAGTAGCTGGTGTTTCGCTTGTGCCGGGAGGCGGTGGGTGGCGGGGGCAGAGGCGAGACCCCCCCCACGCCAGTCCTCAGGAGCGCTTGGTATCCCCTCCTTGGAGTTTATATATTTTTATATCTCAAAACAAAGATAAATTTCCATTCCTGGAAAGAATTGAATGGCAAATTCCTTATTTGGACATCTTTAGTGATCGCCCCGGCAGTTTTTGTAGTCCAGACAAAATAGCGGCCATTTCTGGTGTGCGACTGCTCCCCATGGCAGTCGGGTGGCTGGTAACATTCCCCCAGCACGAGGCTGCTCGTACGCTGAGCTGTTGCTGTTTTGCTGTGGACACCCCTGCGTTGATGAATCCTTTTGCTGTCACATGCTTATCTGTACTATTCTTGTATTTGATATTGCAAATTCCTCTATGTCGAGTGATGGCAAAAGGCTTTCAAGCTTAAAAACAAAACAAACAAAACAAAACAAAAAAGTCACAATCATCTTACCTAAACTTTGGGGAACCTGCAGTTTTCAGACCTGGTGGAGCGGGCGCTTCCTCCAGCCCCCACCATGGCCTGCAGCCTCCCCCCGGCTCCCGCAGGGCATCGACAGGGCATTACGGGAAGATGTTTTGGGGAGAATTCCGCCTGGATTGCAGATGTCGGATGCACTGTGCTGAACTTTTCCCCGTAGCCGTTTCTTTTGCGTAATTTCAAGGCAATGCATGGAAAGGTTTTCAAGAAGTCGGTTGTTTTGGGTTTTCTTTTTTTTTTCCAGTTCCCAGATTTAGATACCCCCCGTCTCCAGTCACTTCCGAGTGAAGGTCCTGGAATTATTTCGGAGATCTGAATTACCTTCTCAATTAGACACACACTTCCAAGTCCGCGTTTCCCCGCCGTGATTATGCCAAGTGTGTGTGTGTTTGTCTGTCATCATGGCATGGATTTTAGACTGTTCCGATTTCTTTCCATCCCTGCATCAGAAATAAGTACGGAACGAGCAATAGCGATGTTAATTTAGGGGCAGACAGGTGATATGTAACAACGCTACTAATTCAATTAATGTGCCTTCTTAATGGAGAAAAAATTAAAGAGATTCATTATTTTTTCTCATAATTAAGGACTTTTTTGTGTGGGTACAAATTTACTCATATAAAATTGATTTAAAAATTGAGCTACTTTAATAGCCATTTTGTAGAAGGGAGAGAGAGAAGGGGTTTCACAGCTCTCTGCTCTCTTGCAGTGATAATTCCTCAGTGAGGTATGAGTAAGGAAGGAGGATTTCAGATAGATGATTATTATTATTATTAACCCTTCGCCAGACAGATTTTCCTACCCTAAATAATGTTTCCTAGAATTTAAAATTGATTATGGAAGGGAAAATATATAGCTCTTGCCAATGTTTGCTGTACCAGCAAGTTGAAATTAGTGGTTGCTAGAGAAATAGTCTGTCTAGGTCTCCAGATCATGATAAAATATTTGTTACTTTGATTTATTTAAATTAAAAACGTCAACAAGAAAACAAGCTCCAGTCATTATTATCCTCAAAATAAAATTAAGCTCCAGCTCCTTGTTTCTTCAAGGCAAATTGATCCTGCCTGAAGCCGGAGCTGGTCTGAGACAGGTCCGCAGTCAGTCTGTTCCTCCTGCCACTTGCTAGGGCCAGGGATTGGGAAAGAACCGACACAAACCGGTCGTCTAACGGAATTTGTGATGCTTCCCTTGCTGGTGTTGATGACTACCTCATTGAGCTCCCACCCCACACCTTGACGTGGTGTCCTGCATCTCTCCAGAAAGCGAACCGGGCACTTTCCCCTCTCGTCTGGAGTTCCAGCCCATTTTTCAGGGATATTGTTTCTGTTCCTGCAGTGTTTCCTGCCTGTGTACTGTTACTGCTGTCATTTATTTCTGTTTTTTTCCCCAAATGTGTGTATTATTGTAACACAAGCAGAGAAGAAAGGGACTGACTTGGGGCTGTTGGAGAAATGGGATTTTCCATAACTGTTGGGCTGGGTTTATTCTGATGTTACCTGTTTTTGTCAGCTCTGGTTGTTTTTTTTTTTTTTGGGGGGGGTGGGGCTGGACAGGAAGCTTCTTGTATGTGTTTGCTGAGCAACAGATCCTGTGATGCCCCGTCTGTCAGATCCTCTCGGCTTCTCAGGGCAACGGCCCCATGTTGCTCCGTTGCTCCGCCAGGATGGGACCTGGTTCCCCGGGCAGGGATGGGGAGCAGTGGGTCCCCCCTGGCCCCAGGCGCCCCATCATCATCCCTAGCTGCTGGAAAAGCGCCGGCCGTTAATTTCTGCTGAGCGTTGCCCTCTGCCTGCGGAGCTGCCACCACCAGCCCGGCGATTTGGATGAAAAATAGATGCTAACTGAAAAGGAAGAAAAAAAAAAATAGAAAATAGAAACATTTCTCTAATTTACCCAGAGGAAACGTTCCTTGCCACTCTGAATAAAAGCACAGACGAGAAAGAATGTGAAATAATTCTGTATTAAAAGGGGGCATTAAAGAGGTCAGTAAACCCTTATGCCTCCAAGAAAATCGTTTAAACGCCAGTTTTCTGGGCTGACCCAGGCTGCAGCCAGGGATGCTGAGCGAGGGGCCCCTCCCTGGCACATCCTTGCTGCGCAGGGCCGAGGGGAGAGCCGCAGAGCCGCCCCAGCTGACCGCCTTGTCCCTCTCCTGAATATTTTGCGACTCCTGTCACTGTCCCCGTGTGTCACTTGAGATGAGTTCAGGGCTGCTGGGCAAATCACAGTCCATCTTGGGTTTTTTTCC
>NW_010398749.1:3088-3480 GCF_000710305.1 Buceros rhinoceros silvestris
GTGGGGGGTGTGGGTTGTGTGTGTGGGGGGGATTTTGGGGTGGTTCCAGATGTAATTATTGTACTTTTTGATGACTTAAACCTGTCCTCAGATTTGGTTTAGGAAAAATCGTTGGGATCTGTTGGTTTCCTTCAGGCAAACTTGCTCTGCTCTCCTGTTTATCCCGTTTATCCAGGACAGCAGCAACCACTGACGATTCTCCCCCGAGCATGACGAGGACCCCATCTGGAGCAGCCCCAGGCTGGGGACTGGGGGGGATGAACCCACCCTGTGCCCCGGCCCAGGGATCCTCCCCTGCTCCCTGGGGAGACACTGGCCTTTCCCACCCTGGAGGCTGCAGGGCTGCGCCAGCAGGGATGATGGAGGAGGGCTGGGGGGGGACGCCTGGCGCC
>NW_010398749.1:3655-4025 GCF_000710305.1 Buceros rhinoceros silvestris
CCCCGAGCACCGTGCTGCTGAGGTTGTTGCCGTTCCCTGTTTGTTGTGAAGCTGGAGGTGGCCTGTGGATCACACGTTGTGCAGAAGTGAATTCCTTATCCTTCTTTTTTTTTTTTTCTTTCTAATAGGGAACAAGTTGCTTTTGTAAAGAACACACTGTCTGATGAATATGTTGAAATTATTCTGGGGGGACAAAAAATAATTAATTATGAATGGAAACACATTTGTCTGTCATTGGGGGAAATTGATGGTCTTGTTGCTACAGCTTCTTTCGCAGCTCTGGGTAATCTCTGATCCAGCCTGTGAGCTGCGGTACCCGTCGGGAAGAAGCCCAGCCGACCCCGCTGCCAGCGCTGCTGAGACGGATCCT
>NW_010398750.1:0-269 GCF_000710305.1 Buceros rhinoceros silvestris
GGGTCCCCCCACCCCGCAAAGCCCGAAACCCCAATTAGCCTCCGTCCCCCTCACCGCTTCCCCGCAGCCTGGGCGAGGGGGAGGCGAGAGCCCCTTCCCCGCAGCAGGAAGCTTGGCTTCCTCCCTGTGATGGGAATTTCTCAGGGCGATGGATGTTCGCTCCGACGTGCAAACGGGTCCCGCCATGAAGAGCCACCGCTCGGCACCTCCCGTGGCCCCGGCAATGCCGCGGGGTCCCGGCCACCCGCCTCGCACAACCCTCGACTCAC
>NW_010398751.1:0-379 GCF_000710305.1 Buceros rhinoceros silvestris
GCCCCGCTCGTACGCTGAGGTCACCGGCGGAGTCCCACGCGTGGGCTCCCACAGGATGGGGACGGGGGATAACCCCCGGCTGTGTGTCCCACCTCGCAGCACATGGCAATTGCACTGGCCTGTCCCCCGACAAAGAGCCCGATGGCACTAGCCTGCTCTGTCCCCCGTAGCACTGACCCCAATGGCACTGGCCTGCTCGGCCCCCATGGTACTGCCCTGTTCTGTTCCCCATGGCACCGCCTGCTCTGTCCCTAATGGCACTGACACAGATGACACTGCCTGATCAGTGCCATCAAAGGCTGTGACTCCAAGAGCACTGCCCTGCTCTGTCCTCCTAGCCACTGTCCCAGCGGTACTCCCTGCTCTGACCCATCCCCAA
>NW_010398751.1:566-906 GCF_000710305.1 Buceros rhinoceros silvestris
GGCCAGGTAGAAGCTATGGTGGCAGCTGCAGGAGAGGAAAAGTGACTATCTGAAACCTTACTGTCTTTTCTGAATCATGGAGTGCCTCCCTCTGCCCATGGTGCTTCATTAAGGCTCCAAAGTGCAAAAAGCACTGCAAAGCTGTGTCCACATTAAGCCCCCCAATGACAAGCAGCCAGGGGCCTTAGCACCCCCACCACTGTAACAGATACAAGGCATTTTGGATCTTGCAAAAGCTCTGGCCACCACTGCACAGGGGTTCAGGCATGTGGCTGCTGCTTACAGTGCACCTTCCTAAGCCAGTGACCTTGCCTACTTTACCCCCAAGCTCCTCCTCACC
>NW_010398751.1:994-1654 GCF_000710305.1 Buceros rhinoceros silvestris
GTCAAATCCAGAGCCAGTCAACTTTGAAAGCACAATGAGATCCGTGGAGTTAATGTGCAATGTGCTCACTGCCCTGAGTCCCAGGCTGAACTAGGAAGCAGGAAAGATGGGGAGGAGGCATCAGGGTAGTTCCAGAAGATGAGGGACGTTCAGGGTGTGCCATGCCCTCCCACTGCGCTGGGGTCCCGACGGAAAAGACACAGGAGTTCCTGGTGAGATGGGAAAGTGAAGACTGCACTGCAGCTGGCAGGCTCTGCAGGCAACCCCGAGGTCGTTGCAGCGAAGCGGCACCATCGCAGCTGCAGTGTCCCACCAAGCCCTGCCTGCTCACTCCAGTGTCCCACCACAGCAGGCACTCACCGGGCTGCACGGGAGGCTGTGTGGTCGCCACACCAAGCCCCCAGACCACTGCCCCATTCATGCTCAAGTTGAAGAAGAGGAGAAAAGAATGGAAACTCACAGCTTAGCCTGTGGAAAGAGCAGAGCGTGGACAGGCCATACTGCCTCCAGCTGTGTGCCAAGGGAAAGGGTGCATCTATGCAGGGACATGACTGCAAGGCCACATTTCTTTCTAAGGGGAAATCAATGACAGCCCCGGTTCCCAGGAGAGCCAGCCTCCGCGGTTCCGCCTCTAGCCTCCGTGCCACAGACAGGGGTAAG
>NW_010398751.1:1837-2230 GCF_000710305.1 Buceros rhinoceros silvestris
CTAGCCAGCCCCACCGGCCTTACTTTTTCCTTAAGCCTACAACGTGAGCCCCCGCTGCAGCCCCAGAGGTGGGAAAGCCCTGGACTAAGGCTTCGGCTGATCCTCCTGCCTTACGCGCTCCCTGCCGGGGAGACAATGAAGCCGCATGGGGAGCCGGGTGGACAGCCAAGGCCGGGGCAGAGCCGGGGGCTCTGTCCGGGACAGGCTCCGCGGAGTTTTTCCGGAGAGCCCAGAAGTGCGGCGGGGGCTGCTTTGTTCCGAGTGGCGGCGGGGAGACGCTGAGGGGGCCTGAGCTGCCCTCCAGCCCGCTTGGCATAGGCAGCGTTTTACCGGCAGGAAGGGAAACAGATAACTCATCGCCATCACTTACAAAGGAAAACGATTTCTGGGGTC
>NW_010398752.1:0-377 GCF_000710305.1 Buceros rhinoceros silvestris
GCCACCACCCCCCTGCCCACCTGGCTGCACCCAAAGCACAGGAAAATATTTTACTGCAAAGCAGAATTACTCCGGACTGACGGGATGACCTGCGAGCCCCGCTCACGTTTATGGGGCTCGTAAGTCACGGGAGGAAAACACAACCCTCGCCTTTTATCGATGACGCTTCCTGCCGTGTATTAAACTCTCCAGCGAATGGACGGGGCTGTCGCTGCCCAGTAGAACTTTAATGCCACCCAGCCCCTCGGTGCGTTGGGAAGGACTGGGCATAACCGGCATCTGCTTCGCCAGCGGTTCGCCCTGGTCACGGTGCTGGCGATGGGGCCGGTTGGCTGGAGCTGCCGCCATGGGGACGGCGGGGGGCAGGCAGGGGGGCG
>NW_010398752.1:516-1773 GCF_000710305.1 Buceros rhinoceros silvestris
CGGGGCCAGCTGCCTCTGGGGAGAAAGAGCTGCAAGAGGCACTGAAGGGGCCAGGACATGCCCCAGGGAGCGTGGGGCAGACCTGATCTGGCACGTCCCAGGGCATGGACACATCACCGAGACGCAGAGGAGCTGCTCACCAAAACCCTTTTGAGGCTCCTGCCCTGGGCAGCCACAGGTCTGGGGTGCACCATGTCTTTTTGGCCGCTTCTTGGTCTAAAATACTGTAGTGTAAAACGGCAAAAGTGCAGGAGCCTGCCCTCAGGGCTTGCTCTTGCCCAGGACTTTGATGCCCAAGTGGAAGAAAATAGGGGGAAATAAATTCCCATTGTTGAGTGGTGGGGGAGAAGGATGGGCAGCATCTGCAGAAGGAGAAGCTGTGGAGACACCCAGTTGGGTTCACCTGCATTTGGTTTATCTTTCAGCCACAAGCAGCCAGGGAGGGAGGGAAGGACGGAGAGAAGGAAGATGCTGCTCCTCCAGCTGCCCCCAAACACTCTGTGTGGAGTGTGGAGGCCCTTATCCCACTTAAAATCTTCTCGTTTTTGCAGGGGGGACGGAAGGCTTGAGCTGGGAGAGGTGCCACATGCTCAAACCCAGCCTGGTACCCACACAACGGGTGCCAGGACCCTCCCCCAGCCCGGAGAGCATCACCTCACCGCCTGCCAGCAGCACCTCCTGCTTTTCCTCAGTGGGGCCAGGGGAGACTTGGCATTTCTCTTGTTTGGAGCTGAGATGAGCATTTATTAGAATTAAACAGCTGGGAGCAAGATGATATTTAAACAGGTATTAGAAGAGCACCGGCGGAGGGGATGGGACTAGGCTGCCGGCTATAGAAGGGGCTTGGGCTATTCTATGGGCTATAGAAGGGACTGGGGCTATTCTATGGGCTACAGAAGGGACTGGGGCTATTCTATGGGCTACAGAAGGGGCTGGGGCTGCCTTGCCCGGCATAGAAGGCAGCGCGGCGGCTGGGGGGCTCCACGGGTCTCCTGCCGGAGAGCGATACAGTTAATTTGCAGCCTGAGCTGGAGGCTGGCCCGCGCTGATATTGCCGTGTTATTTAGAAGAGAAAGGTCAGGCTGCAGATTGAATAATCATTGACAAGAAATCCATGGGGGAGCAGGGCAGCAGCTCCAGGCGAACTCCAGCATCCCCGTGCTGCCTCTCTGGGGGTTTGGTCCACTCTGCTTCGGTCCCCAGGGGGTGTTGGAGGGGGTTGTGGCAGGGAGCCTGCCCGCCTGATTTTTTGGTCAA
>NW_010398752.1:1987-2319 GCF_000710305.1 Buceros rhinoceros silvestris
TCATCCACTACCTCCATCTCCAGGGATGTGGCAGAGCTGTCCTGGTTTCCAGCCCACGCACAGACTCTTTTTTAAATTGCAAATTATTTTTAAATTTAAAACTACTTTTTGCTCAGAAATGCTTTCAAGTTTTTTTCTTTAAGAACAGCAGAAACCACCAACCCTACCCCTGCTCCCCAGCCCTGCCCCACCCCTGTGTGTGACACAGAAAATCTCTTCTGGCCTTTTTGGAAAGAAGTGCACTAAAGTGTCCAAAAAAGCAGTGAAAACAAGACGGAAAACGCCTCCTGCTGCCCCGGGAAACTGAGGCATGGGGGGTGGGGGGAGGCGCC
>NW_010398752.1:2553-2885 GCF_000710305.1 Buceros rhinoceros silvestris
TGACCATCAGGTTGTTGCCTTTGCTCCACCCCACCCCACAGCCCACCCCAGGGCCCTGGCAAACCCCCCGGGGGCAGCTCACTTTCCGCTTCTTCCTCCCAAAAAAATACACCAGCTTTGGTTTCAGGTATTTTTTTGTTTTGGGTTTTTTTTTTTTTTTTTAAATAAGAGGAAGATGCTGGTAATACAAGCATCGTTTTCAAGAGCAGCTTCTCACTCACATTAACTGTTTCCTTGCTTCTAGGTGACCGAGTGGAAAAACAGCATAAAGGCCCAGGTAGTGTGGACAGAGATACCTCTGTCAGGCTGTGGGAGAAGGACAAGTGTGTGGT
>NW_010398752.1:3104-3305 GCF_000710305.1 Buceros rhinoceros silvestris
TTTTTAATATTTGGAAGCCATTAGGAAGAGGGAAAAAAAAAAAAAAGATGGGGGAAAAAAAATAGAAAAGCAAAAGGAACTGGGAACAACCAGATCATCTTTACAAGGGATAGAAAGGGCTTTGCAAGAACAAAAAAAGCAAACTGACAAAACCAACCCCCCAGGCAATGTCTGATTTACATCATCTCAATAATAATAATA
>NW_010398753.1:0-437 GCF_000710305.1 Buceros rhinoceros silvestris
CACTGACTTGCACATTCACCATGCTTTAAAGTCCCTATGGAAAAAAGCAAACAAAAAACTGTACTTCCCAAAACGTTCCTCTTTCCCCCCGGTTTGTGAAGGAAGTTCCCCAAAAAGAGGCAACCCAGCATTGACTGAAATGATGTATATGTCTGAAATGATGTATCGATTCTTGTCCGATTAAAAGCTGTTACTATTCCTGCCTGGAGACCTTCTGTCCGCAGGGGCGGCGCTGGAGCATCCCAGGTGCTGGCTCCCCATCGGGGCTGGGTGGGAGTGGGAACGCCGCTACCCCGAAGAGCACCCAGGTTTGGGGGGGTGAGGGTGGGGGAGGCTGGACCCGGCTGGCTCCGGGGGCCAAAGCCTCCCCACTGATGGGAACGGGGGGGACTCGACCTGCGCTTTTCCTGGGGGGCTCACGCAGGGTGGGGAGCGGG
>NW_010398753.1:500-2229 GCF_000710305.1 Buceros rhinoceros silvestris
ATGGGAACGGGGGGGACTCGCCCTGCGCTTTTCCTGGGGAGCTCCGTCCGGGTGGGGCGAGGGACCTTCAGAGCTGGCGCTTTTCTCCCCTGCCCTGGGGCATCCTGCTGCTCCAGAGGGTTTGGGGAGGCTGAGACGGGGCCGGGCTGTGGGGACTCACTTGGTTCTGCTCCAGGTGAGGACGCGGAGGCTTTCACTTGCCTTTTTCTACACCGTACTAAACCCCTCGAGGGGCTTGGCTGCTCTGAACCGTTCTAAAAATCCCTTAACTGCTCTAAACCGCCCTGCTAAGCTGCTCCACACCCCTCTAAGCTTCCTTCCACCTCCTCCCAGCCCCGGTAAGCCACCCCGAAGGGCTCAAATGTGCAAAATACCCTCTCAGCTCCTGGAGTGCCTCCGCATGGCTCCAGACTGTTGATTCTGGACTCCTCTGGGCAGCCCTGGAGCACCCGGAGCTGCTGTAAAGAGCTCTGAGTGCTTCCACGTGCTGGGAAGTGCCTGTAACGTGCTCTGAGCTCTCTGAAACACCCCAAATTATTTCAAACTGCTCCACACTCCTCTGAGCTGCTCCAAACCACCCCTGAGCATCTCTAAAGCGTTTCTGTAGTGCTCTGGACTGCTGTACACCCCACCAAGCAGCTCTGTTGTGCACCAGGATTTCTCTAAACACCTCTAAAAAATTCCTTTTGGAATTCCTCTGAAAAGCTCAACCTCCAGCAGCTTGAAGCTGCTCCAGAAATCGGCTGAGTAAATGGCCGGTGCAGTGCTGGGGGGCTTCAAGGAGCTGTAAACCACCTCCGAACAGCCCCGAGCCCTGGGAGGACAGACCTAGAGGCAGCGCTGAAGCACTTGAATTGCTCAAATAGCTCTCAGATGCCTCAAACCAGCCCTAAAAGAGGCACCAAATGCTAAAACTGCTTGGAGCAGCTCGAAGTAGCTCTTGAAGTCCTCTAACTCTTTGAAAACTCCTTGAAATAGCTCAAAGTGGATCATAAAAAAGATCTTGTAGCAGCTCTGAAGCACTCTAAGCCTCCTCTGCGTGGCCGTGAAAAGCCTCAAGTGCTTTAACACCCTCTGAAAGGCCCCTGAAACTCCCCCGGACCTTCCTAATGCTGCTCTCACGGCACTAAAACTTTTCAGTAATGTCTCTGAACTTCTCCAAAGAGTTTGAAACCACCCTAAACCCCCTCTGAATGGCACAGAAGAGGCGTCAGCGACCCTGTGACAGCTCCATGCGGCTCCAAAGCTGCACAAAAAATACCCGTAGCTGCTCAAGCCCTTCTGCACCTCTTCCGAGAAGGTCTCTGAACGGCTTGAAGTCTCTCCAGCCTCTTCGAAGCTGCTCCAGAAAAGCCCTAAAGCTCAGAAGACCTCGATGTCCTTCAGAACAGCTCCAGAACTGGTGTGAACCACCTGAAAGCTCCCCTGGCACTGCCCCGAGCTGCTCTTCCGCAGTGCCGTGGCGTCTAGGTGTCACCCGAGCCAGCCTCCAGCAGCTGCGGCAGCGCCGGTTTTCTTTTATCATAACAAACAGCGTTTAAATAAAATCTTTGCAACAGGGTTTGAGATTTATGGAGGTTTCAGAGCTGCTTCCGACACCCTGCTCTGAACACCGCCGAAGAGATCCAGTGTCTCCCTTCGTCACGGCGGGACGCTCTGGGACAGGGGGGACCAGCAGGTACCAAGCAAGGGTTGACCCCTGTTTGCGGTGCTGGGGGCTCCAGCCCCA
>NW_010398754.1:0-1138 GCF_000710305.1 Buceros rhinoceros silvestris
ACCCGAACCCCAGAAAACAAAAAACTTTTTGCCCGTCTCCCCCCTCCCCCGACAATAAACGTCGTTCGAGAGCAGCAACGCTCCGCTCCGGCAGTGCAGGAGGGGAAAAGAAAATCAGCTCAACGCCAAATTCTGGACAGAACAGCCGGGGGATGGAGGGCTTTTTTTTTTTTTTTTTTGGTCATTTTTTTTGTTTGTTTGTTTCTTTGTCGGTTTTTATTCACAAGACTTAGTTTGCTTTTAAAATTCATAACTTAAAAGGAAATAAGCTACATCATTGAAATAAATTAAACACAATAAAGAAGATCGTGCTTGCTTTTTTTTTTTTTAACCCCCTCTCTCTCTTTTTTTTTAAACATGGCTTGGTAGATTTATTCACAAGACTTAGTTTGCTTTTAAAATTCATAACTTAAAAGGAAATAAGCTACATCATTGAAATAAATTAAACACAATAAAGAAGATCGTGCTTGCTTTTTTTTTTTTAACCCCCTCTCTCTCTCTTTTTTTAAACATGGCTTGGTAGAATAGGCAAACCAAATTGACAGAAAGCCAGGCAAAAAATATATTTAAAAAATCGTCCCCCCGTGCCTGCCACTCACCCATCGGAAATAAAACCGAACAATAAAAAAAGGCATGAAATTAAACTCTTAAGTTTTCTTTCGTTTTTTGTTCTCTCGCTTTTTTTTTTTTTGGTGGTTGGTTGGTTGGTTTGTTTTTTACCTTTTGCCCCCGCTAAGAAAGAAAAAACCCAAAGATGGCTAAAGGCGCACTGCAGGTTTCGCTGGGGATGTCTCTGAGGCGAGGGGGGACAGCGGGCAAATCTCTGCTGGATCCGGCGTTGACACCATACTGCAGCTGTGGTCCCCAGCGCAGCCACGGCAGCACCAGTATGTACAAAGCTGGGCAGCGTAATAATAAATATCTGTGTGTCTCTTCCAGGGTTTGATATCCCTGCTCCGAACCAAAACAGTTTTCCAAGCCTCTTTCCTTCGCAGACTCTCACTCGACTCGGTAAGTGGAAAGTTTTGCTTTAAAGTTCGCTCGTGACAGGGATTTGCTGTGCACTCACATAGGATTTTTTTCTTGTTGGTGGTTGTTTGCTTTAGGATTTTTTGCTGCTTTTTTTTTTTGGGGGGGG
>NW_010398754.1:1267-2051 GCF_000710305.1 Buceros rhinoceros silvestris
GGGGGGAGTGGGGGGAGTAGGTGGGTTGCTTTTAAACCCTGATTTAGAAACTTTTCCTCTCAAAAACTTGTGGTTCTGAGCATCGGGAGAGATCAGGGTCGGGCTTGCTCCAGCTGCTGATGCTGACTCCTGATCGCAAACCTGCTGACGTGCACCGGGATGGGGACCACAATCTTAGGGTTTCGGGAGGGCTCTCCTGTCTTGGAGTTGGCGTTACCCGCCTTGACCCGTTTCCATTTAGCCCGTCTGTTCTGGAACCAGATTTTCACCTGCACCTCGCTGAGTTTGAGGGCATGAGCAATCTGGGACCTCTCCGTCAGGGACAGGTACTTTTTGCAGTGAAACTCCTTTTCCAGCTCCAGCAGCTGCTCGCTGGTGAAGGCTGTTCGCCTCCGACGGTTTTTGCCCGTGGACGTGGTGTTGGTGGAATTGGGGGGGTTTTGGGGGTTTTCCTCCAACGCATTGCCAGAGTCCTCTTCCTTGTGAGCTGCCTGGCCGGGGATGTTGTCATCTGAGCTATAGTCTAGATCGCTGTCCATGGAGAAACTTTCCTCCTTGCCTTTCGAGTCCTCTTCTGCTTTGGGGTCCTCCTTCCCCTGGCCCCGCAGAGCCCCGGCTGGAAGCAAAGCAGAGGCCTTTCGTTAGCATTCGGTACCCTCCATCCCGCAGCCCCCACAGCCCATGGATTCATTACCCGAAAATTGTTGGTTATGTTTTGGTGTTTTTTTTGATTGGGTTTTTTTCTGCGTCGATTTATTTTACTCTTTTTTTTTTTTTTTTTTTT
>NW_010398755.1:0-294 GCF_000710305.1 Buceros rhinoceros silvestris
CATCCCAGCCCACATCCCAGCCTGCATCCCGCATCCCAACCCGCATCCCAGCCCACATCCCATCCCGCATCCCAGCCTGTATCCTGCATCCCATCCTACATCCCAGCCCACATCCCATATCCCAGCCTGTATCCTGCATCCCAGCCCACATCCCAGCCTGCATCCCGCATCCCAACCCACATCCCAGCCTGTATCCTGCATCCCAGCCCACATCCCAGCCTGCATCCCGCATCCCAACCCGCATCCCAGCCCACATCCCACACCCCATCCCAGCTCCTAGCCTGCATCCCATAC
>NW_010398755.1:546-827 GCF_000710305.1 Buceros rhinoceros silvestris
CCCCAGCCTGCACCCCGCACCCCAGCCCCCATCCCAGCCTGCATCCTGCATCCCAGCCTGCATCCTGCATCCCTTCCTGCACCCCAGCCTGCATCCCCCATCTCAGCCCACATCCTGCATCCCATCCTGCATCCCACACCCCAGTCCTCATCCCGGCCTGCATCCTGCATCCCGTCCTGTATCCTGTCCCACATCCCAGCCCACATCCCAACCTGCAAACCCAGCCTGTATCCTGTATCCCAGCCTGCATCCCACATCACACCCCGCATACCACGCCAAAT
>NW_010398755.1:1142-1420 GCF_000710305.1 Buceros rhinoceros silvestris
CCGCAGAGTGGGTGCCCTGGGTGGGAACACACCCCGGGTGGCAGCTCCGGGGCCACCATCACCTCGGGGACTGCGTGACGCTGGGGACAGGAGCCTGCGGGGACCCCGGGGGCTGCGCCCCCCCTTGCCTCTCTCTGCGCTGTTTGAGACTGAATCTTATTTAACTCCAAATAAGTGTTTTGAAGCGTTAGAAATGTGAACTGGAGGCGCCGGCGCCTGGGCTGGGAGCCATGGAAAGCCCCAGTTTCCCAGCCGGAGCAGAGCGGCCAAGCGAGGCC
>NW_010398756.1:0-208 GCF_000710305.1 Buceros rhinoceros silvestris
GCCCCGCTGGTTCCTCCCTGCCTTGGTCCAGCTGCCGGGCTGGGCGAGTGTTTCCTCGGCCGTCGTGTTTCTCACTCTAGGTCTGGCGTCGGTGCCCCAGTGATTGGGGAGATTGACGGCGAGTATCGCCACGACAGCCGGCGGAATCTCCTCGAGTGGTGCCTGCCCATGATCGATGCCAAAAACAGGAGCGGCAGCCTGGAGTTCA
>NW_010398756.1:512-852 GCF_000710305.1 Buceros rhinoceros silvestris
GTGGCTCGCGGGGCTGTGGTCCTGCCGGGCGCGGGCTCGGCCCTGGCATTAGCAGGATTGGGGAGTGCCGGCAGGCAGCAGCAGTGCCTTCTGCCTCCCCGAGCCTGCCTGCGGTTCTGGCTGTGCCTCAGTGCCTCCCAGTGACCGTTAGTGCCCTCAGACTGAACAGAGACCCTTCTCTCAGGCTGTGGCCTGAGGGCACCGGGTGGGTGCTGCCCCTGGGTTTCCACCGAAACCACCTTCTTGGTGGACAAGTACGAGATCCTGTAAAGCTGCCGTGGGGGATCACTTGCAAAGGAGGAAATTTTTAATGTAAAAAAAAAAAAAAAAAAAAAGGCGA
>NW_010398756.1:1213-1467 GCF_000710305.1 Buceros rhinoceros silvestris
GTGTCCACGGAAGACGCCCGAGCTCAGTCCCAGCGCCTGCCACATGCCTCCCTCCTCCCCTGCGCAGTGTCGCGCCGTTCTGCTCTTGGTGCTGCTGTTTTAATTTCTTCTCGGCCTTCAGGTCCAGTCTCTGTCGATGAGATACTGCGCAGGGACACCTCGCGTCTCCGCGCATCCCCCTCTGGCAGAGCAGAGCAGGTCGGAGCAGTTTCAGAGGTGGGGGATTGTGGTGGGGAAGGGGGTCTCGGGGCTTT
>NW_010398757.1:0-250 GCF_000710305.1 Buceros rhinoceros silvestris
TCTGTGAGACCCCGGGCGCCTCTGCCTGCCGGTCACCGCTGACTCAGGGCTGCATGCCGGCGCTTGGCAGCGCTGAGCGAGTGAGCCTGGATGTGCTCCCCTGCTCCTCCCAGTATATCTGGGAGGATTGGCCCGGAACAGCAGCCAGGCTGCACCGGGGATGGCTGCCAGCGGGGCTCTGCTCCGGGCTCTGACTGGCAGCCAGTGCCGGCTGGGGGGGGGGGCCGGAGATGCTGGGTGGTGAAAACGC
>NW_010398757.1:710-1115 GCF_000710305.1 Buceros rhinoceros silvestris
ATGACTGGATTCGAGGTATTGCTGTGTGGGTTCTGACGGATTCCCAGCCTTGTCCTGTGATGCCTGTGCTCCGGGGTCATGTGGGGCTCCTGGCCCTGCTGCGGCCAGAGGCACTGCTCTCCCTGATGGGGGCAAGTCTCTGACGAGCGCTAGGGAGTGGGGGTTTGGGCTTGTGGCTTTGGTGCTGCTGTGTTTTAGGAAACCCCTATCCAGTGAAATGCCTGCTCTCCCACTGGTGCAGCATCTCTCTTGCCAGAAGGCAGATCTCGTACAGGGACAGGGCGCAGTTTGTCCTGCATGGGCTCAGGCTTGTGCAAGCTGTGGTACCTACATGAAACACGGGTGAGCTGCATCAGAGGTGCCCAAAGTTCACCTGGCCCAAGGTTTGGCCAGATTCTCCACGAG
>NW_010398757.1:1309-1695 GCF_000710305.1 Buceros rhinoceros silvestris
CTGTCAGCTTTGGGAGCGAGATGTGCTCTCCCAGGGCTCCGTCCTTGGTGCCCTTATCTTCCCTGCCTGCGTTATCTCTGCCTAAGCCCATCTGTAAACAGGAATTAGCATCCTGTCTCGTGCCGGCGACATGCCTGCGCTGCTGCTCCTCCGCTCCTGGCAGAGGCTGCATGTCCGGCAGCTCTGCTCAGCCAGGGGCTGCAGCTCCTGGCTTCACCTTTTTCCCAGCCGCCCTGCAGCGCTGGCTGTGTGGCACTGTGGAGGGCAGCGCAAAGACCTTTCCAAAGGCATCCAGCATTATCTGGATGTCCCTAGAGCGGCTGGGGGGCTGGAAAAGACATGGGGCTGGGGGCCGGCAGGAAAGAGAGGAGCAAAGGTGACGTCAG
>NW_010398757.1:2061-4799 GCF_000710305.1 Buceros rhinoceros silvestris
CTGACTCGTGCACTTTTGTTATGAATTTCGTACTGTTTTGGGGCTTAGCTGAAGCGCCGACAGCCAGAGTCGGAGGAGAGCGTGACATGCCTCTCCCCTCCCCGTCCAGCACAGGCAGCGCATGGTGTTGGGCAGATCCTGGGAATTGCCGGGGCTTTGTTGATTCGTCTTTCCTGGTCATGCAGCTGCAGAGTAAATCGGGCGGGCGTTTTTGGTGTGAGGCACCCCTGGTAATGGGTCTCAGTCTGAAAGCGGCCGCGGAGATTTGTGCAGGGCGGTGGACTGGCCTGAACCTCTCCTGCAAAGCAAGGGGAAGGGCGCCCTGTGCCAAACCCCGACCTGCAGCGCAGCTGTGACCTGCTTGCCTCCCCTGCGCGTGTGCTGGGCTGCAGCAATGAGCTCCACCACCGCTCGCAGCGCAGGCTGTTGGGAGCCTGTGATGGTCGTGGTGCTTTGCAAAGTGTTGACCTGGCTCCCTGTGCTCCTTGACAGTGCATCTCCCTTGAGGAGGATGACCTGAACTTAATGTCACTGGACGCAGAAACCATCTTGGAAGCTGAAGAGATCCTGGGGACGATGCAGAACTATCTCGAGTCCTCTGTGATCTCCATCATCGAGGACCTGAGTGAGGTGGGAGCCCACACACAGGTGCGGGAAGTGGTGACTGGGCTGGCTCTGGTGGGGGGGGAAGTGGCAACAGTGTCCCACAAGGCCAGGTCCTGTGGCTCTGGCCCACCACTCTCTGAAAATGCCTCTGCCCTTGCAGCAGAGCAAGACCTGCCTGGATGCGCAGAACGAGCTGTCCCTGCTGACTGCCATCACTGAAATCCTGGACAGCACAGACGATGAGACCCTGTCTCCCTTCGACACCATCATGGACGCAGAGCTGCTCACCTCAGCTCAGGAGCGGGAGAATCCCTCGGTGAGCTGCAAAGCAGAGCCAGCCTGGCCCCAGGAAAAGATGGGAAGATGCTAAGGCAGGGCTCTGCCACTTTCTGGCACAAGGGTGCCCTGAGGTGGCAGGACCCTGGTCCCCAGTGCCCTGGGATGGTCCCTGTGACTGGTGACATAAGAGGAGGGCTGAGCCAGCCCTGGACACTCCCAGGACTCTGGTGTGGGCTTGAGGGGCCATGCCTTCACCTTGGGTCTTGGTATAGAGCCAGAAATGTGCAAGAGGCTCCAGGGAGCAGCTTGTCCCTTTCTGCTTGACCAGCTGGGGCTGCGCCCACCATGGGTGAAACAGGACTGTGTTTGCTCCTGGGCTTTGCAGGGCCACTGTGGGGCTGGGGTGGCCTGCCTGCTCCGGCAGCAGAAACCTGCCACTGCCTCATGCTCTGTCCATCTCCTTTCCAGTTTCAGAAGTTTCTCAGCTTATCCCGTCTGTCACCGGAGTGTGAGAGCCCTGCCCTGGAGCAGCCCAAGGCTCTCGGGGCTCTGAGCAGCAGCAGCAGCGTCAGTGTCTCTGTGGTTGGGAAGGTGAGCAGCTGAGGGGGGGAAAACTGAAGGAGCGGTGTCGGGGTGGTGCTGGGTCAACTGTGTCCCTGCTGCTTCCCGCCAGCCCCTGCCTTCCCACCTGGTGCTTTGGCAGGGCACTGGTGGCAGTGGGAGCAGGGCCTGCCCCAGCTGGTGGGCACTCTGGGACTGAGAAGCTGAGGATGCCCCTGTAGGGATGGCGAGTTTCCAGCTCTGTTGTGTCTTACTGGGAGATTCAAACGTGTTCCAGCTCTTTGTCTGCCATGGCGCTTTGCTGCAGAGTTGCAGCAGACCAACAGCTGGCAGTGCCTGGGGTGGCTCTGGGGAAAGTCCAGGAACTGACGCTCGCTCCCATTTCCCTTCCCAGACTGACACAGACCTGGCTCGGGGCCGTGCTGCTCACAGCCTTGAGGACCCGGTGCTGCTGAAGAAGCAAGTCTGCAACACGCCGAGGGTGGAGAGGAAGGTGGGCCGGCACTGGGCCCGAGAGCAGTCCTTGCCACAGCGCAGTGACGGGGAGGAAGAGGAGGAGGAGGCTGCCTTGAGCCCGGGACCAGACAGCAGAGTGGTGGCTGAGGAGTTTTCTGTGAGCGGGGCCAGTGTGTCGCAGGAGGAACATGAGGACCCCTGCATCATCAACACGGGTGACGTGTCCCTGAGTGAGCTGGTGAAGTCCATGCACCCATACTGCCTGCCCACCTTCACTGTGTGCCTGGACCCCGAGACAGAGCCTGTGGCCAAGGAGCTCCTGAGTGGTCCTGTCATGCTGGAAATTGTGCCTGGTGAGGGGGAGAGTGTGGAGATCCCTGTGGTGCTGCAGCCCTTGACTTCCAGCTCCCCTGACCTGGAGCCCCAGCTCCTGGGAGCAAAGGAGGGAACTGGGGAGTCATTCCCAGAGGATCGAGAGGAGCTGCCAGGAGCTCCAGCCCAGGAAAACAGGATGAAGGAGAAGGAGGATAAAGTACCTGGGAAGGAGCCCTCCAGCACTACGCTGGAGAGCACATCCCCACCGGAGACAGCAGCACCCAGGGCCTGGAGCCCCGACAGCAGCTCCTGGCGCAGCACAGAGGCCCCTGTGGATGGCAAACGCGAGGGGTCGGAGAAAGGACGAGGCCGCGAGAGAGCAAGGAAGAGTCGGAAAAAGAAAGCAGAGGAGGACCAAAGCAAGCAGGCGAGGCCAGGCAGGGACTGCTTGGCCCGCCGGCTCTGCTCAGCTGGCTCTGGGCAGCCCCTGGCCCAGCCACCCCCCAAACGGCGGCGGGCAG
>NW_010398757.1:4880-5475 GCF_000710305.1 Buceros rhinoceros silvestris
TGGGCAGCCCCGGGCCCAGCCACCCACCAACCGGCGGCGGGCAGCATGTCCCTCCATTCAGGTCTCAGACTTCCTTGAGCAGCAGCTGGAGCGAGCCCACAAGGAGGGGCAGATGATGCTGCACACTGAGCGAGCACCACGGTCCCGGGGCAGGCCCCGGACCACGGCAGGGGCCTCCCTGCCTGAGAAAGGGCAGCAGGAGCTGCGGAAGGAGCCGGTGCCAGAAACAGTGAGTGTGGCCCCAGGGAAGGCCGAGCCTGTGGTGCCTCTGGAGAAGACCGCACCAAGCGTGGAGCAGCGGCCAGCATCTGCGTGTTCTGGCTGGGAGGACCAGGCTGAGGGTGGGAGAGATGCACAGCTGCCTGCCAGACAGGACATCAGGGTCACAGAGCCTGCATCTCCGCTCCCAGAGCGAGGCGTGGGGCTGGAGACCCCCCAGAGCCTGCCAGCAGCGGAGCTTACTGAAGACCTGCCCAGAGAAGCTAAACCCAAGGCCCTGAGCTTGCGGGAATATCGCATGCGCATGCTGCACAGCCAGCCTAGCCCGGGTGGCAGAAAGGACAGCGAGAAGCCAGTGGCCAGCAAGTGGCCCAGT
>NW_010398758.1:0-221 GCF_000710305.1 Buceros rhinoceros silvestris
AGAGGGGGTGGTCACCATCCTGCCTGGGCAGACTCATCCCCTTCAGCCCTGACCCACGTCCCCATGAGGACCCCCCCTGCTCCCCCCGGGATGCTCCAGCCCTGGCTGGAGGTCGTGGCTCAGCTGAGCACTTACTCTTGGACCGGCGGGGCCAGAAGCACCACAAGGACCTTGTTCACCACGAGAGCCCTGTGCAAAGCGAGGAACAAGAAGAGGTTCCA
>NW_010398759.1:0-4970 GCF_000710305.1 Buceros rhinoceros silvestris
AGAGGGGGCCCCGGCCGCGCCCTCCCTGCGGAGCGCCCGCAGCCAGCTGGAGCTCGCCGCGGGTGCGGAGCTGCCTTGTCTGGGGTTGCCGTTCCCCAGCACCCCCGGCGGGCTGTGAAACCCGGCGCACTGCGGATGAGGAGCAGAGTGAGACGATCCGTGTGGTTTATAGCGTGTGAGCAGCGATGGGCGCGGCCCGCCGGGTGGCTGAAGGGCAGCGGGCCGGGAAGCATCCCTCCGCCGGTCCCTTGCTGCCGGCGCTGCCCCGGGTTCTCTGCCTTGTCCCAGTTGAGCAGTGGTTGGTTAATGCCAGGAATAAGAACTTGGGCAGCCCAAAACCAACAGCAAACTCTTCCCGCACTCCCTCCTTGTGGCCTCAACAGAGGTTATGGCAGAGAGGGAGAAATTGGATTTAAAAGGTTACTTTGGTTTGGATTTAAAGATGATTTAAATGTAGATATGTTTTTCTTTAGTTTCAGAATTGTGTATAGCGCCGTGAACTGTCAGGATGTAACTTCTGTTTTTTCTGGCTGTGAGTAGGAGTTTCCAGCAGATCAAACAGATGTTTAGAAAACCAGGTATTTGATCCCAGCAGAAGGTGAATATTTGTGATGCCATTCAGAGAAAGCATCTGTTAACCAGGGTTTTGGACGATCAGATGTTGAAACTGAATGTTAATGATAAAATAAGGGGAGAAGGAAGTTAATTTTTACAGTTTTAGCAGAAAATGGAAGCTTCTGGTCTCTTCCTTCCCCAGCTGCCTGCAGGGAACCTGCAGCTCACTCTCTACCAGTATAAAACGTGCCCATTCTGCAGCAAAGTTCGAGCTTTTCTTGATTATCACGGACTGCCCTACGAAATTGTGGAAGTGAACCCGATCATGAGGAAAGAGATCAAATTCTCCTCCTACAGAAAGGTGCCCATCCTGCTGGCCAATGCTGGGAGCCCTCTGGTAGGTCTTGCTTTGCTCCCTCCAGGCAGTGGCTGGGAGGCGTTATCTCTGTCATGTCTTGGTGGTTTATCACATGCTCTCTAATCCTGAGATCAGCTTTTATTCTCTCAAGAGCCTCTTTGTTTCTTGCGTCATGGTTTCCTGCGCCTTGGCCTTGCTGGTTCTTTGTTGGTCTTTCTTACAAGGCCTGTGGTCCATGTGGTGACTCTGATGCAGTGATTGTCTGGCTTCTGTCAGCCCTAAGCAAGACGTTCCATTTGTACAGCGGTAACAGGAACTGCTTATATCTGGTGGGGAAAGAATGAGATCTCAGGAATACTGAAAATTCAACTTGGCTGTTTTCTCTTACATTAGTGTTACTTTCCTGCCTTGCTGCTGAGAGCCTAAACCCCAAACCCACCAGTACTGTGTGTGTACCTGACCCTGGGTCCTCTTGTCAGAGTGACAGGTGACAGTGACAGTGTGAAGGGATCTTCTAAAAGGATCGCAGGAGAGGTCTGAGCGTAGGTGTGCAGGGATTCCTGGGGAAACCGAGGGGAGGGGGACTGCAGTGGTAACCTGGAGCCTCAGCATGCTGGGGAGAAGGTTTTGAAGAATTTCCTTTTCAGTTTCACCCACTTGTAAAAGAACTTTGTCCTAATTCTGTTTTTCAGCAACTGAATGACTCTTCGGTGATCATCAGTGCTATAAAGACCTATCTGATTTCCAAGTAAGAAAAAGGGATGATGGGAGAAGAGTTGGTGCCTGTAGACGTTGTGATGTATGTGCAGTAAAACAAAGCTTTTCCCTTTTGGAACAGCTCTGGTTTTGACCCGTGAGATTCTCTTTGCACAAACCCTGCTTAAACATGGACTGGTGTTAGGCCTGGAACAAAGCTTTACAATTCACCCACTTACAACACCTAGAATGAAATGAAAGTGCTGCGCCTGTGGCCTGCATGCTACAGGTCCATGCTACAAAGCACTTCAGCGTGGCAGGTGGTTTTATGCCTGCAAAAATGTCTGTCCTGACCCCAAGATGTGTACACTAATAATAGTTATTTGCAAGTAGCTGTTTCAGTCTCTTCTCAAGACTTATTTCAAATAGAATTTGGACCCTTGTGCACTTATTTCTCGAATAACACATAGATAAACTGTGTTTCTGTCCACAGGAGGAATAGCCTAGAGGAGATTGTGTCCTTTTATCCTCCTATGAAAACTGTGACTGAGCAAGGCAAAGAGGTGTTTGAGTATGGCAATAAGTACTGGCTCATGCTGGATGAGAAGGAGACAAAGCGAGTCTATCCTGTCAAAGAAGTGAGAGTGTAAGTGCTCTAAAGTGTCTGGGCTTTCCAGTCAGGGTCACGGCTTCCTCCAGATGTCCTCAGGGATGGTGTAGATATAAAATCCTGCTGGTGCTGACAAATGCTGTCACACCCCCAGTAGTGTTTAAAACCTTGGTACTTGTTTTTTGGTGCGTTTCTTACACGATCTGAAGCCATGCTGTTAGCCGGCCTAGATACCCTCGTCGTGGCCGTGCTAGCCGTCAGCTGCCTCCTGTCACAGCTCCTCCTGCCTTTCCTTCATCACAGCCCTGCAGTGCTAGTTTCCCTTTCTGCTTTAGCTCTCATATTGGGAAGAGAAGCTAGTTGCTCTATCTTAGTCTTAATTTTAGTCTGTTGTTGGAGGAACCTTGCCAAAGGTAATGATCCTGAGTGCATTTCAGAGAGGTCACCAGAGCACAGGGCTATGCAGGAGTTCGACACATTCGCCCTTGGCAGAACCCCTGGCTAATGCTGCCGTGATCCTGCTGCCTTCTGTAGCGCTGAATTTCTGCCTCGTTCACCAAAAGTCTCTTTTCAATGCTTACAGGGAAGAAATGAAGTGGAGGAAGTGGGCAGACGATTGGCTTGTTCACCTCATCTCTCCCAATGTTTACCGTACCCCCAGAGAAGCCTTGGCGTCTTTTGATTACATCGTCCGCGAGGGGAAGTTTGGCACTGTGGAAGGGTTTTTTGCCAAGTACTTGGGGGCTGTTGCCATGTTCTTCATTAGCAAGAGGCTGAAGAAAAGGTTGGTACCACTGAGCACCAGGTACACTAGAGGAATAGCTCATTACCTGTGAACCCCAGGTGTCCAAGGGCAGAACCTCAGTCTTTTGTATTAATCCAGTGTAAAGCTGTGCTTTAACTGGAGGTGCTGAACCCCTCCATTCGCCTACTGCGTAATCACTAGCTGCCCCCTTCACTCCCAAATACCTTCCTAATTCCCAGGCAAAGACCAGCCCATAGATGGGAGATGATAAAAGGTTAAGAAAAGGATCAAGTCAGTGTCTTCAAGCTAGTTCTTCTCTTTATCCAGACATCACCTTCAAGATAACGTCCGAGAAGACTTGTACGAAGCCGTGAACGAGTGGGTGAAAGCTGTTGGCAAACATCGACTGTTCATGGGCGGAAACCAGCCGAACCTTGCTGACTTGGTAAGGGGTTAATTCCTGCGTTTACTGTTGGGTGTGTTACAGATCGTCCAGCCGCTCATCTGTGTGAAATGGTTCGTACCAGTACAGGCAGAGTTACACAAGAGACGCTGTCGATGTCCTTTGTGCAGCAGTACAGTCCCCACTGGAGGGGACGACCTTTGTGCCATTCAGGCTTCCCTGGTTATCGGAGCGGTGGAGTGGGTGGCAGGACAAGAAGGAGCCTTACTGGCCAAGACACCCAGTGGTGCCCTAAGCCATCCTCCACCACTGACTCTTTCGGTGTTGTTCTCATTTTGTCCCCTGGCACAGGCGGTGTACGGGGTCCTCCGAGTCATGGAAGGGCTGGAAGCCTTTGACGACATGATGGTGCACACCAAGATCCAGCCTTGGTACCAGCGCATGGAAGAAGTCATTCAACAAGCTGCAGTCTGATGCCAGCTGCAGCTGCCTTCCTGAAGTACTTGCATGGTGAGCACTTCAGAAGGAAGGGCTTTTATTTTCTGAGAGCTGGGTGGACTGGTCACACCTAATGGACTGACGTGTGGGCAGAGCCCAGAACATCAAGTCGCAGCGAGCAGAAGGAATCTGGCTGTTTGAGTGTGGTGTTTAGGACAGGGACAGGTAAAAGGAAGCGATCTTGGACGTGACTGGAAAGGAGGAGCTGTGAACTGAAGAGAGCAGCAAACAGGCTCCTTTCAGGTGAGAGCTGTTCTCACAGCAGGTCTCTGTAAAAGCAAGATGCTCGCGGCTGGTGAGTGGTACAGCCGCGTCTGAGATGGTAGGTCTGAGCAGCGCTTGCTTCACGCTGTCTTCCATTACTCATCCACGTCATCCGAAGTGTTTTCCTCACCGAAACACTGGATACTAGTTTTTAAGTGACAATTCTTCCTGCAGTAGAATCCTGTCAGCCCAGTGCTGAGGGAACTGGAGGAATCCACGGTACTGGAAGGGCATCCCCTCTGTGACAGGAATGATGCTGTGCTCAGCAGATTGAATGCTTTTGCTCTTCCATGTACACTGTTCTTTCGATGCTCGGTTCTGTTCGGTCTGCGAGGATAAAGCTTGCTTCTTTCTGTGCCCTCTGAGAGAGCCGTGAGTTCTTGCCTTGCCCGTTAAGCTCGAAAGCTCACCCCACACAGAAGTCACTCACGGTTCTTCGAAAGACCGTCTCGTGTGAAATCCCTCTGGAAGTTTTTTTTTGTTGTTTTGGAAAAAGAAGGGTTAGGAGGAATCTGCATGCCTGGGGATCTCTAGGTGTTCCTGCTGTGCCAGAGAAACGAAGGATTTGCTGTTGTAGAGATGGGGTCAGGAGCCCTCCCTGCTGGTAACATGCCGTATGAAGCCGACTGGGCTGTGTCGCAGTGAGAGGTGATGTGGGTTTGAATGGAAAGGATCCTCTGGGAGCCCGAGACTTAAATTTCCGTCGCTGTCACCTTGATAAACTCCTGGGGAAACACACCAAAGGGCAGGTTTTCTGGGAAGCTGTTTTGCTGAGCTGTTTCAGGTGCAGCTGAAGTCGGTCTGTACTGCAGCTGCTTGAGTGGGGGTTCTTTTTTTTTGG
>NW_010398759.1:5113-5328 GCF_000710305.1 Buceros rhinoceros silvestris
GTGTAGAACCACGAGGGTTGTGGTAGAGGTGGTTTTTTCCCAGTGTAGGGCTAGTTAGAAATTCAGTTCGAGTCTGGCATAGAGAAAGAAGATGTTTACAGTGAGGACAGGTGGGTTGCTGCGCTGTGACCTGCTGTAGTTGCTTGTTAAATCTGTTCCGCTCCGAGGCCTGTGCTCCACCGTGCCCAGAGAACGAGGTTCTCGCCGGTGGTGCT
>NW_010398760.1:0-277 GCF_000710305.1 Buceros rhinoceros silvestris
CTGCCTCTGCAAGGAGAGCCATGGGTGCCGGGGCACGCCTGGGCGATGGGGGATCCCCGGCCACCTCTGGCCCCGGCGGGCTTACCTCGGCCTCGTCCCAGGTCTGGAGCCGACTGAAGTACTTGAAGCAGCTGAGCTTGTAGTAGTACCAGCCCTGCGGGCAGTAGTCTATGTAGCGGGCACCTGTGGAGGGAGGACCACAGGGAGGGATGGGGGACAGCCAGTGTAACCTGCCGGAGAGGAACGTGGCTCTCTGCCAGCCTCTCTGCGAAAGCGT
>NW_010398760.1:587-874 GCF_000710305.1 Buceros rhinoceros silvestris
GGATCCCACCCATGTCGGCGCTGCTGGGGACTGAATCTGGCCCTTCCAGCCAGCTGAAGGAGGTACAGCCCGGAGGACTATACCTCCCTCTTCCCCCCTGGCAGAGGCCACTGCCCCACACCAGCACCCCATCCCCCAGGCACGGCTCGGGGTCCCCAGCCCATGCTGGCAGTAGGGCGTCCCAGTCCCACCTCAGCAGAAGGCATCTGGGTGAGCCGAGCTGCTCTGTGGGGACCCCGGCACTGCCCTGCCATCAGGCAGCAGCAGCGACAGCCCAGGCAGAGCCG
>NW_010398760.1:1048-1288 GCF_000710305.1 Buceros rhinoceros silvestris
GACGGCGTTGCCATCCCCCCGCTCGCAGCGCTGCCAGACCCAGGGTGGGGAGGCAAACGGGCCGCATCAGCGCAGCTCCCCTTTATCCGGGATAATCCCAGGCGCCGGGGCTGATGCGCAGACTCAGCTTCTCTTCCCCTCAAAGAAGCAGCAACAAAAGTCAGCGCAGGGCTGCAGACTGCATCGTTGGAACCTGCCCCATCCAGCAAGGGCAGTGCTCAGCTCCCCTGGGGAGCTGCC
>NW_010398760.1:1565-1877 GCF_000710305.1 Buceros rhinoceros silvestris
CCGCGCGGGAGAGAGGGGCTGCCCTTTATAGCCCTGCCCCCGCCGGCATCAGTGTTTGCCCAGCTCAGGTGATTCCCACCACAAAAATCTTACTGCCGACTCCCTTCCATCCTCCCCGCTGGGCTGGAAAGCTGCCCAGATCTCCACTCTGTTTGTACTCAGCGTTCCTCCAGAAAAGACAGGAAGAACCTCTCCTAGTTAGTCAATAAACCCCCTGCAATTAGTGTTAATTAATAACGCAAACACACTCACAGCAGAGAGCAGCCTGACCGCGGGCAGGGATGCCCGCTGGCCCCGCCACGGCCGCACTGG
>NW_010398761.1:0-7362 GCF_000710305.1 Buceros rhinoceros silvestris
TGGCCGAGCAGCCTGCGCTGTTGCGGCCCCATCACTGCACGGCCCCGGCGAGGAGCCGCCGCCACAAGGTGTCACCCGCGCCCTTCGCCCGAACCCCTCGAAAGCCCCCACAGGGCGAGGGACAGACCACCCCGAGGGTCCACCGGCACCGCTGGGGTGCTCCGGCCTCGCCGCTTCGTCCCCTGCAACAAAGGTGTCACCCGCGCCCTTCGCCCGAACCCCTCGAAAGCCCCCACAGGGCGGGGGACAGACCACCCCGAGGGTCCACCGGCACCGCTGGGGTGCTCCGGCCTCGCCGCTTCGTCCCCTGCAACAGCAGTGGGGACCAAACTGCATCTCAGACTCAGCATCTTCCCGTTTCCATGGGAACGCCCTGGCTGCAGCATCCTCCCAGCAACTGGTGCTGGACCATGGGATGCTCAGATAGCACAACAGAACCAGCCCTTGCCACCCCAGTCCTGAACCCCTTCATGGACTGGAATAATTTGTCCTTAGTTTTCATCCACCCAGACTTTTCTAGATCAACGATAAGTAGAATAAAGAGCTTTCAAACTCATAATTACAAGCCCTCTGGCTCAGGACTGCAGCAGTAGGTATCTGCTCAGGAAAATGTTCAGCTGAATTCGTATAGAGGGGGGTTGAGTAGTATTAAACCTATTCAGAACAGAACACCCCGGTTACGCAAGTAGATAAATCAGAAATCTCTTTAAAGCACGGACTTGTCGAGGTATTTTGCTCTAAAGTCCTTCAATATTTACAAGAACCTCAAAATCAAAGATAAAAAAAGTGAAAGATTGCTCCAACCCAGGCAAACACCAGGGCTATTCTGCAAACACAAAGAGGTGAGCGGTTTTGACACGAGGGGAAATTCAGTTTTCTAAAGCCATGTTCCAGAGAGCCTGGTACTCCCACGACATCCCCACAGCCTCAGGTCTGTATTTTGTTCCCAACTGAAAATCTTGGTGAAAACCACGACCAGCACCAGCCTCAGTGTTGGCCCTAGACCTGCAGCAAGCCTCAAGCTTTCTCTAGTAACCCTTTGCCCCCCCCAACCCCGGTAGGGAGTAGAAGAGCTGCCAACAGGTAAAAGCCTCCAGCTCCCAGCAAAATGCTAAAAGCACTCGGGGAAAGACAAGCAGAGACAGGTCCTTCCCTCACTGCCTACATCCTCGCCCACTGGCATGAAGCTGCTCAGCTCCTCTCAAACTGCAGCAAGTGACAGCAGCTGAGGACTGAGGACACCCATGGGGTTCAGCAAGGCCAAATTTAATGTCAAAATTATTGGTTTGTTTCTTTTTTCTTCTCCCCAGTTTAAGTTTACCATGAGCTTTGCCGCAGCCAGGCAATTTTGAGCCCTGAGTGCATCAGGCTGAGCACCACAGGATTTTCATCCTGCTGCTTGCAAGGGGAAGGGCTGGAGGGGAGGGAAGAATTTAAGTGCTCTGGATGTCGGTTATGCTTTTTTTTTTTTCCTTGAGGAAACACCAACAGATTCAGAAAGAGAATAAGGCAGCAAGTGCCTGTGCCCTTTGGCTAGATCCAGGGTAACTGGGGGCTGTGTTCACGGGGGCTTCGCCCATCAACAGCTTCTTCTGGCTGCTGTGAAAAGCAAGTGCTTAATCCCTTCTCCCCTCTGTCCGTAGCAAAGGCAGATGGGCAGGGGAAAGCAGATGGGGCAGGGATGCCGGCTGGTTATTTCCCACCTCAAAACCACCAAGCCCGGCGCTGCAGCTCAGCGCTTAAATGGGAAACTCAACCCCTCCTCAGGACTCCGGGTTTCGGGGTGTCACATATTCACCCAGAGCTGTTCCTGCTGTTCATCCACCCCCAGCAGCCCCAGGGAGTGGGCAACCAGCCCAGGAGCCCAGGCGGGACTGTCCCAGGAGGACAAGAGGAGTGTCTGAGAGAGACGGGATTCCAGAGGAGCTGGAGCCAGGGAACAGGACCCACACGATCCCTGGGAGGGCTGCGCTCAGGACCGTCACTGCCCATGGCCCAGGGCTTGCAGGCAACATGGCAGGGAGGAGGCTGAGCTCAGCATCATGCTCTGTAGTGTAAATCACAGGTGATACAGCAAACAGCCTCCCTGCCTCTTTCCCCTTCTGCCCAGGAGCCGCTGGCTGCTACAAGACACACTGGCAGCAGCAAGCTTTGGGCTTTCTCACTCTCCTGGGTCCAGACAAGACCATGGAGACTTCTGGCTTGGATATTTTCAGCTGCATTCTCAAAACTGAATTTTTCAATCAAACCATACAGCATCACTGTGCTAGCCCCTGCTCTCACCCATGCTGTTCCAGTGAGCACCCAGAAACCTCCCCTGTGCCCGCAGAGATCCTGAGCTCCTGCACCACCACACTCACTGCATGCAAACAGTGTGGAGGAGCACAAGCCCTGCGCTTAATAACGAAAGGCAATGGTCTTCTCCTTCTCTTGCAGACCAAGAGAGAAATAATTTATCATCAAAATTCATGCTAGCTGTTTGAGGCAGTTTCTAGGGAATGCTGCTGTCCTTGTATGGCAGCTGGAGAAATTGTAACGCAGCTGCCTGGAACCGCCAGGCCACCGCAGCCACAGCGTGCCCAGCAAGAGATGGGAACACGAAGCTACAACAAGCAGTTCGTGGTCCCCTGGCAGGTTGAGGACTGTGGGGTAGGTTGAGCTCACTTCTCCTAGGCTGCAGACAAGTGTAATACCCACAAGATCACACCAACCCTTGGCAAGAGAAACCTTCTTAACAAGGCTCCAAAATCCCAAACCCAGGGCTTGACACCCCACCAGCAACAAAACCACTTAAACCAGCTGCTTTTTGGCCAACTGACCCTGTAGCAACAACCAAACGCTCTGGAAAAATCCCATCCTGGGTCTTTTCACACTTGACCTTCTCCGCAGCAATACATTAGCCTCTCTGTGCAGGCTCTTTGCTGCTCGAGCCGTAAGTGGGATGCTGCTGAGTTTATTACAGAAGCAGAAGGGTCGGCTCGGCAGGGTCCCCGGAGGCTCCGTCCCCCACCGCTGTTTAGCTCCGGTTGCGGTGTTTAATGGACTGGTTTACAAAAAGCACGGCTGTTGTAAGCCCCCGCAGCGCCTTATAAAAGTCAGCACCGACAATAAGCCGCAAGCTTGGCTGTGCGGCTTCGCTGCTCTGCTTCGCAAACAGGTTATTGCTTGTAAAAGCCCCTCGCTGGAAGGAGCGGCACTCCATGAGGGCAAGTCACTGATGTCTTTTGATATCTTAAATAAAAAAGCCCCCGCACTTGATTTCTTTCCCAAGGAATGCTTGATATTTGTGGCTCTGGGGTGTCCAGAAAAAGAAAATTACTGGCCCATTAACAACTGCCCCTTGGCCTGTTTTTCCGGACTTAAAACGATGTTCTCAAAATTGGCAGCCGAGTCAGCCTTAAACATTTGTTTTGCCTCAGATTATTTGCAACACCCCGTAAACTTGGTGGCTTTTCACTCCCTCGCTAAGGGGGTTTCTCCTATGTTTTTTCCCTGTGTCTCCAACATATGGAGCAATAAAAAAAAAAAGAAATCTAGCTCATAGCTATTGTCACGAAATATTTTGGGGGCAGGGGCTCTTGCGGAGAAGGTGTGGGACTCAGATCAGTATGTCCTGGCAGAGACCTGGGCTTGAAGGAAGCTCATGTTTTTATGAGCCAGGAAATTGCAGGCTCAGCTTGGGCTGTGCCAGTTGTCCACGTGTCCAAATTTCACATCATAACCTGGGTCTCAGTGGAGTTGTGGAGGTGGAGGAAGACCTATGCAGCGACAGACGGCAGCTGCATAGGAGGGTCACCCCCATGGAGAGGTGGGCACCAAGAGATGGGATGGCCAGGAGCAGACAAGTTGCTGGTTGGGGAAAACATCTAAGAGACAGTCAAGGGAAAAAAGAATTAATTCACCTTCCATTCCACCCCACAATTGCCAAGACGCTGATGAGCTGGGAACAAGTTGCTGAGACTCCTCGTTTACTAGGGGCACGAACAAGCCTGGAGCACTTCCCCACACCGTTTAAGAGCAGAGACAAGTGTCCTTCTGCAAAGAGCCAGCTCTCCATGAAGCTGGTTTGCCCAGGCCTCCCCTGTCCGAGAGGATTTGTGTTACGGGTAGGGAGAGAGGGCTGGCGGAGGAGACAGTGTACAGGGAAGGGGGTGTAGAAGCACACAGCGAGGTGGGACCGAATGACGGAGAACCACAGAGCTGAGGAAGAGAAGAAAACAAACACACACGAACCCATTGAGAAGAGATAGTGGACAAGGAGATGCCTAAAGAGCACTTCAACCGTTTTTCTCTACACAACAGCAGGAGAAGAGCTCAGTTATTGCCCATTTCCCAAATACATCTTCTCTGCCTGAAAATTTTATCAGGCTCAGGGATTTCTGGATGTCTTGAGGTCTCAAACACCCACCTGGGCATTGCCCATGAGCGGCAGCATCATGCAAGACATTGGGTACAGGCAGCAAAGCTGGTGTTTGCCAGCAGCCCACTCACAGTAAGTACAATACAAGCGTCACTCAAGTACCATCAGGCATCTGGCAGGGGAACCCTCAGCAAGGCACCCAGTCCAAGGATATGAATGCACTTAGCCTCCTCTTTAAATAGAAGGCAGAAAATTTATCAACACCCCGATTCTGGTATTTTCCAGCTTTATTCATTTGTCGCTTCATTGATGTTGTTTCAATGCAGGTTTTAGAGGTGACTTGTACAGCCCAGTAACGCCCGAGGGCTCTCACTCAGGCTTAGTGGAGCAGGGAGTTAATTCTCTTCTCTCTCCTCTGCTCAGCCGCACGGTCACCAGGAGCCTCAGCCCCATCTCCTCTTGCCCAGGCTGTCTCAGCTCTTCAGCACAGTGCCTAGAGCACCCTAGCAAACCAGACGAGTCCCTTTGAGCACCAGAGCGAGGTCTCTCCAGGGCAAAAAACACACCTAGAGACAGCTTTTGAGCCAATCAGTGGCACAGTCAAAGAGTCCAGGAGCCTCGACCAGAAGTTTTCAGCCAAAGCCTTCCTACACAGCGAGAAGATGACTGGCTTCTCTGTCTTGCTTCGCTCCTTGCACTGGGCAGACATTAGAGGGTGACCTCACCCCACCATCCTTTTGGGAGAAAAACCACATCTACCTGCTCACTGCCTTCAGCTGCCCTGTTTGGTGATGGGCCATGCATCGTGCTGCTGGTGGGGTCCAGACACAAGTTCCAAGGGAACATTCCATGACCAAGGTCCAAAAAACCTCAGCCCACGGCTGTGGGCTCACGAAGGGCACTAGGTACAGATATCTTGACAAGGCAAAGGGGAATACAGCTCTCCTTCCTCGCCTCTCTTGGGGTGGGCCAGCTGCAAGCAGGGCTGGAGCGATGGCGAGCAGAAGGCTGGAGTTTGTAAAGTGACGTCCAGCTGTCATCACTGGCATTTGTCAAATGAAGTGACCACTCTCGGGACAGGTACTATTTCAAAAGTGGACATCACTTTAAAAAAGTGCTAATGTACAAGGCTGTCAGGTCCTGGCCTCAGGAGCAAGATTGGTTCTCTGATGTTTGGGGGAAAGATAAGGCAGCAGCACGATCGCCGGCCACGGCCGCTCCCCAAGAGGGACGGCAGCCTGGGCTGTTTCTGCGAGTCACTCAGCAAAGCGCACACAAATCTGGTCTTCCAGAAATGTTTGATCAACAGGCTGCTCCTCACATCGCTGCTGCAGGCAAGTCACCCTATGCTGGGAGGTGAGCTCCAGCCAGCTCGGCTGGTCCCCAGCATCTCCCAAAGCCTTCACCTTCCATCCACGTGCAGAGGGTGCAGCTCATGATGGACCCTGGACAGACAAGATTGGAGGAAACAGACTCTCAGTTAAAAACAAAGTTGAAGAGCAGAGGAGAAACTTTACAGTTAAAATTCCACGTATTTCAAGCCACTTCCCAAGAAATCTGCCATGGAGGGCTTATTTTTATAGAGCAGGCGGTAGCTTCCACTCCTGCTCCTCACTCCAAGTGCTCTGCTCACCAAGGACTGCTTTGCCTGAAGCATTTGGGAGCTTTTCCCCAAACCAACATCCCTTTGGGGGCCAGGAGAGAAGCTACAAGCATTTACCCCAGTGTCCATGGTCCCCCGTCTCCAGCCAGGGCACAAGGCACCCATCTGAGCCCTCACCTCTCCTTGATTAACACCACTCCAGCGGAGAAGTTGCCTTACCTCTCACTTCTACAGCAAGGCCACCTGAAAGCTGTCTATCCAGCACGTTTTAGCAGGAAGAGGAAATAAGAAACACAAACCCACAACTCAGCACATCCATTTCTCCTTCCCGATTTCACTTCTGGAGACAGCCAAGCCCCAGGCTAGAAGCTCGTAGGACTTTGACAGATACGTTCCTGGTTTACTGCGTTAGCCCCAAAACTGCCCCAGCTAGAACAGGGGCTTTGAAGAGCATGAACCAACCTGTCTGACAAAGGACCTCAATGTAATCACCTTCTCTAGAGGACACGGAATGGTTTAATCCTGCCCCTTGGTCACCCAGGGCTGCCCACAGGAGCATTTGCCTGCAGCCACATCCCAGGCTGTCACATCTGCACAGCAGGACATCCCCTCCAAACACCACTCCATGAACACCAGCAGCACCCAGAGCAGAATATTTCTGCCCCCCAAATAACACAAACAAACAAACATCACCTGCCCATCCTCTCCCCAGGTGAAAAATCTCCACATACCGCGGGGGAAGCACACCTTCCTGGCACCCATCCACCACCAGCACTACAGCAGCAGCTGCTCTACTGGGGCTTGTGTAGAATTTACCACCCCAGGGAGGGAAAGTCCTGCCTTTTCTCTAATTACCGGCAGGTTGTTCAGCTAACTAAGTCTTATTCCCTTCACTCTGGGGTCTTTACCAGCTGTGCCGGTCGGGACATCCCGCTCTGTGGAAATCAGAGTGGAGATCTCCTAACTCGTGTCTCTGCTGTGTGGAGCCCTGCAGCTGCTCTGCGGTGCGTGGCTGGAAAGACAGCAACGCTTAAAACAATGTAGTTGTTCTAACGTAGTTGTTCTAAAACAATGTCGTTTTTATCATCTCTAGCATGTTTCACTTAAACAGCACAGACAAATGAAACCCAAAGAACCAAAACGATGCTACAGAAACACAGAGGGCACCTTATTTATTGTGCAGCCTTTTGAGAGTTGGTTGGTTTTTTGCAAATGATCTTTTTCGGGAAATTTAGTGGAGAATGAAATCAATTCTATGTCAGAGCATTTCTTTAAATTCCTACCCGTGGATAAGGAAATATGTGTATTTATTTATAACAGAAACACAATTATCTGTTCCTTATTAATATAAGGAGATCGTGATGGGAAGAAAGAGCTCGGTATTGAGCTGTAGGAAAGA
>NW_010398761.1:7482-9662 GCF_000710305.1 Buceros rhinoceros silvestris
TAAACCTCAGAAAGCAAGGCCAGAAAAACCACCCGAGCCCTTCACCAGGGTGCCGAGCCGTGCAGCCGGTGCTGCGAACTCGCTGTGCACCGGCGTGGGAGGTTCTGTGGTTCTGCAAGGAAAAGTGAAAGACAGACTCAAAAACTGAAGCCCCACGAATTCCAGTGAGCGATGAGGAACACGTGTTTAAGAGAGGATGATTAACCGCTGGCAAAGCTCAGCACGGGGAGTGATGGATTCGCCATCTCTGGATGTCTTCAAACCGCGGCTGGATGCTCCCTGTTTTGAAGCCCAGCCCAGGGGCTGGATGTGACCTTCCCTGGCACCGTCATTGCTACCGTTCACCTCACACCCCCCCTCCCAAACCACTTCTGGGCTGTTTATGAGCTCCTGATTGTTCAATACACAAATGCATCATTATCAGAGGCAGGTTTGTCCACAGAGCCACTAGGCTGAGTGGTCATCACAACAGGTTAGGAAAAGAAGCACAGACTTTGAGAGACCAAATTTCTCCTCCCAGTTCCGCCTCTAACCGCTCTGCGACTTTTTCAGAGTTGTTTCATCTCTCTGTGCTTTTGACTGACAGTTCTTCATCCTTGTCCTGTTTAGGGCAGGAACACCTTGCACAGAGTGTTGTATCGTGCTCGGCATCATGGGTAGGTTTGATTTTAGGGCTTTAAGACATTGTTTATATACAGATTTTCAAGGGTTATGTACCTTTTGGAGGAGACAAGACGTCTGGAGGTACTTCATCACCAGCAGGCTCCACGAACACATTGACTGTACAGAAGCTCTTAAAATTCTTCTGTGCAAAAAAAATTTTCAACTGGAAGAAAAATAGGAAATTACATAAAGAAAAGGATTAGAGGATAGAGGACTTTGAAGGAGGCAGAGGATCAATGAACAGGCTGTGGGAGAAACCAGAACTCAGTGTCTATGCATGAACACCTTCAAATACGTATCACCAAGGGCAGAGCGTGCATTTTTAATCTAACTGCTTCTGGGACGAGTTCACTCAGGGCCAAGAAGCCCAAAGGGGGACGTTGCCATTACTGAGACATCTCCAGGGGGTGGAAAATCAGGAACTGCAGAACTGCACAACAACCAGAACCGCACTGAGGGCACAAAGAGATAGAGAGGGGGGAAAATCTGACCAAGGAGCTGGGCTGGCTCTGTGGGCTTGAATTAGACAGAAAAGTCACGTATTTCAGTGTTTTTTATGGAAATTGTCAATATTAAATGTCATATAGAACCAGCTGGACAAGGAGACCGGAGCTGTCAAAGCAGAATTGCGAGACTTCTTTTTTAATGGACCCTTTAACAATCCAATGGTCAGGCTACTGCATGACTTCTGCATGACTTCCTATGCTTCGAGCCACGGGACACAGCTGATGCACCCATCCAGGGGTCTGTCCCACCACCAGTGGAGGAACAGGACAGTGGAGGACAGCTGGAGCAAGCAGAGACGGGTCCAGCAGGGTTGTTACACAGCATCTTGCTGGTGTCTCTTTCCAGCTTGAGCTACAAAATTTTGTAGCTTTTGTAACTGCAGAGGAAAGGCAGTGGTCTGCAAAAGGCCCGTGGTGAGGTTGTGATGGATTGTCACAGCGTAATCAAGCACAGAGAGTCAAACCCCAGTTTCCTTTAAAGACATCTTCATCTGGAAGCTACAACAGACGTGTCCCAAGTTGGTCGCTTATGCTGACCTTCGCCACAACTTGGGTCTTTTCTAGGAGCCAAATTTCAGAGCTGAGCTGAGCATAAGCCACAGACGAGCAATATTTTGGAGTTACTCCTCTCTCTTCTCCTTGCATGGGTCACTGTGAGCCCAAGGAGGAAGAAACCCACAGCTCCCTGTTCATCGCCCCCAGCAGCCTGCTCCCCGTCCCGTGCCACCGTCCCACCTCCAACCACTTCCACCCCACTCTGCTCTGTTTCCAAAACCCATCTTTATTAATTTTTTTTTTTTTGGCAATGCTGCAGGGAAATATCAGAGGCACCCATGTGGCCTCCACTGGCTCAGAAAGGAGGCACTGCCTGTGGGAGAAACACCCAATTATTTAGCAGCTGTCAAGGTTAAGCTAAATAACCCCGGGATGGGGAAGGCTGGGCTTTGTGTGTGCGTGTGTAGGAGCGGGAGAGGCAGAAAGCGTCTTCCCCGAGGCGGCCGAGGAAAACGC
>NW_010398762.1:0-304 GCF_000710305.1 Buceros rhinoceros silvestris
AGGGATGGGAGGATACAACGTGGGGAAACCCCCCAGATTTACAAGAGGTTGAAAAAACAACTACCAATTTAAAAAAAAAAAAATTAAAAGCCCCCCAACCCTATACACACACACGAAAAAAACTACCTCAGGTTGTCATACCTCAGCACCAACAAGTTGGAAAACTATCTCGACCAAGTCAGCTGCGAGGCGGGAGAAGAAAACCATCTGATGTGTCCCAGAGCTCTTCGTAGTCTCCTGCTAGTGAGAGCCAGTGGCCATTCCTTTGGAGAAAGCTTGAGAAATGTTTAAAAAGAAAAACAAG
>NW_010398762.1:640-844 GCF_000710305.1 Buceros rhinoceros silvestris
ACAACACCACAGTTTTGTCCTCTACTGCAAAGTGTTCTGTGAAAAAACAACCCAAGGCAAAAAGAAGATAAATATATCCAGCTAATAAGACCCTGAGCGTGGTGTCTGCTGCTTTTGTTTGTGGCCTTGTGTTGGACATGGCCGAGCTGAGCTTGGGCCGAGGATAGTTCTCCCCGCCCAGCCACCCCCTTTCCCTTCCTCTGG
>NW_010398763.1:0-1526 GCF_000710305.1 Buceros rhinoceros silvestris
CAGCAGAGGACAAGCGGCGGGGATGGGAAATGCTGCTGCCCCAGCGCCCAGATGAACTAACACCTCCTGCTGCACCCTGGGCCGTGTCAGGGCATCACCTTCGCGCTCCCAAGGACCATCTCACCAACACCCTGAGAGCTCCCAGAGGTCCATCCCAGAGTCACGCTGCAAGGCTCCTCTTCATAGCGAGTTGTTCTTCTGCATCTTCTCACCACCCTCATCGCTGATGCGGAACATGGCACCAGCACCCACCTCCCTCCTCGCTGCTCTCCAGCTGCACAAAGCACCGTGTTCCCTCCTCCCCGAGCTCCTCCTGCAGCAGATCCCACTGAGCTCCCTCTGCAGCGAGCAGAGCCAGGGCAGCAGGCTGAGCACTGGGACTGTCGTACCTCCCCTACACGTTAAGGGCAGCACTGCCGCTCCTTTGGTGGCAGGAGAAGGTGACAAGGGAGAGCAAAGGACTCAAGAGCATCAGCTCGCCAGGAGCTGAGCCCAACCTCCTGTGTCCCAGGCCCAGCACCAGCCCAGCCTCCTCTTGCTTTGCAGCAGGCAGAGGTTCCTGGGCAGGAACCCCAAGCCGCTCAGAACTGTTTTGCTGGTAAAAGGCTGGGTATTTCTGGGCCAGCTGCACAACAGCTGGAGTTCCAGATGTTTGCTTTCCAGCAGGATACCAAAGCAGCAGCTGCACACCCCGGGGCAAGCAGCCCGGAGAACCCTCAGATGCTTGGGAGCATCCACCCCTCTGCCTTTGCAAGCCAGGCACCCAAGGCCATGCGTTTGCTCTTCTCGTCTGGCCGCAAGCATTCGGCTCCCAGCTCCCTCCTGGGACTGGTCCTGGTGCTCTCCAGTTAAAGCCGAGACAGCAGCAGGTGCCCCCCCGCCAGCCCCCCGCTCTTACCTTCAGGAGCAGGACGGACGTGCCACCAGCCCGTTGTTCCTGCGGTGCGACGCCTTGCAAAGAAAGAGAGAAGGCAGCTCTTCTCCCATGCAGGGGGACAGGGGGGTCTCCCTCACCTCCCCCCTGTGCTTACAGTGGAAGGAGCCTCCTGCAGATGTAGCATCTCAGGGAGGGTGGCCTTGAGCACAGGGCTCAGCTGCAGCTGGGCTCAAGGCTGGAGAGTCATGCTGGAGCTTTCCTGGCTCGCTGTAAGCCCCTGTGAGACCATTTGCACATTAACTCTCTTTTCAGATGTAAATAAAGGTTTATTTTTCAGCGAACCGAGCAGGCTGCTTCTGTCCGCTGCACGCTGAGGGCACACGCTCCAGTTACAGCGGTGTGAGACGAGCACCCAGAGCCCCCAGCTCGGCAGAGCACGGTGCTGGGCTGCACTCCCTTGGGTTACGGGGAGGAGAGAAGCAAAATAAACCACTTCACATGCTGGTGGTAACACAAACAGCGACCCACATCTCAGGCCAGCTCCGGAGCCGCCAACACACAGCCCAGGGGAGCAGTTTCTCCTCACCAGGAGCTGGATCGCTGCTTGGACTCACCCCGGCTCTTTGCCGGGTGCTGGGGGCTCCAGCAG
>NW_010398763.1:1577-3210 GCF_000710305.1 Buceros rhinoceros silvestris
CCTTTTTCCGGGTGCTGGGGGCTCCAGCAGCCTCGCCCCAGTACGTGTGCACTCCGGGCACGGGCGCAGGTACCCAGGCTGCCCTGAGAGGAGAACACTGGCCCTGTCCCTCAGAGCCTGGCTCGCCCTGTGCCGAGCACCGGCCGCTGCTGCCCGGTACGCTCTGGAGTGCTGCTGTGGGCAAGACGGAGCTGAGAGGAGACAAGACCCAGGACAGAAGCCAGCCGCAGTTCTGCCCCAGCAGCTTCAGACCTGGGAATGCAGACAGAGAGCCCTGGCTGCACACTGGTGGGCTGCTGCAGGACAGGACTGAGAGGGCAGGGACCCGAGAGACTCTGCTCCACTCCCACCAGTCCACAGCCCACGTGAGCTGTGTGGAGATACACCCAGAGCTTTGGTTTTGGCCAGAAAAGTGTTGGAGTGTTCATGGTAGCTGTGGAGCTGTGCCCTCGTGACTGCCTGGCTCTAGTGACAGGGTCACAGGGACAGCTCACAACAGCCTCGGACCAGAGCTGGGCACAGTATCAGCACTCCATCCCATGAGGAGAACGCCAGCCGGCAGCTCGAGGCCTGAACCCACTTCTCAGTGCAGAAACCACTTTCATCACGCAACTGGCACCTTCCGGGGGCAAAGGTGGCACCCCCGGGCAGGCAGAGGGGGGCTGGTGGTGCCTGTGCCCCAAGGCTCTGGCACTGCCTGACCACACCGTGGGGAAGCTGTGGGCAAGGCAGCCCCAGACCCCTCCGCAGGCAACCACGTGGGAGAGGCAGCTGGAAAGCACCCTGTGTCCCCAGTGGTGCCGGAATAACTGTGAGGTTATTCATGACTCGACCACCCCAGCTCTCTCCAGTGAAACCCACACACCAGAGAGGGGTTTTCGGTTTTTATTAGTTTACCCAAGTCAGCAAAGCCTGTTTTATAGGGTACAAAATCCTGTTTATGCCTCAGGGTAGCACAGCCCCCCTTTCAGCCACGGCCACCCTGAAGGAGCTGCCTCCTCCAGGACACACGACCCCGTGAAACCCCCTAGGGGAGGGGGGACAGGCTCCAAGGATGGAGCCAGAATGGTCCAAATCATCCAAGAAAGGACACACAGCTTCTTCCTCTCCCAAAAAGACTCTTCAAGGCTCATCAAGGCCCTCGCTCCCACACTTCAGGTTTTGGTGTTTTGTTGGGCTCCCCCCCACCAGAACTCAGCAACAGTCACTGGAAACCAGTTTATACCAACTTCAGTGCCAGTAGCAGCCTTGTGGCTGCGGGCCCAGCTCCAAGAGACAGAGCGGTGGCTCTGGGGAGGCAGCCTCTTACTGCACCCTGGGAGAAGGCCCTCACCACCGACACCAGGCTGCCACGGCAGAACTATTTCCAGAGAGCAAAGCCCGGCAAGGGAAGGCAGGCGTTGGCACTGCAGCTAGAGCAGGGAAGGGATTCCTCCTGCCCACCTCTGCTCCTGTCCCACCTGCCCTGGCACTTTGCCGCTTGCCCCAGGAGACTGAACAGTCACACGTGCTTCCAGGGGAACAGCTGCCCTGCAGCTGCTGTCACTGCCGACTCTGCCGTAAAGCCTTCACCACAAAAACGAGTTATTCGGGAGTGAATAATGTGATCACAAACCACACGGGGCGGGGGGCA
>NW_010398763.1:3344-5559 GCF_000710305.1 Buceros rhinoceros silvestris
GAGGGCACGAATCTGAACCGAACCAGGGTGGGCTGGCTGGAGAGAGAGGCTGAAGCCCAGCTCTGGGATGGCTGCATGAGCCTTGCTACAGCTCAATGAGCTGAACTCTAGTGCATTCCCTGCCCGCACCAGACCTGCCTTATCGCCTCAGACAGGTCCTGGGTCTGCGCCAAGATACATTTTCTGTGCCCACCCACGTGGCATAGGAGGAGCCCGTGGCAGCAGCTCCTGAGAGGAAGGGAAGCACAAAAGGATAATTGACTGATTGCTGTGGGTAACCGTCAGCTTTCTAACACCGCACAGCCCTGAGCGACACCGGCTGCAGGAAGCCTCAGCCAAATGAAACCTCTGGGCTCAGTGCTTCTCCTCTTAACCCAGCCTTCTGGTGTCAACAATGATCCTGGGAACCCCGACAAGTCAGGCCTGAGCAGCTGCTGGGTTGTTGTCTTCTGCTGTCCCTCCTTCTCCCAGGTATGTTCTCTGATGGCCGAGACATCCCTTCACACATCCGCCAGCTGCTGTGGCACCCAGCAGAGCTGCGGCACTGCCAGCACGGCCCTCGCGCTCGTTCTCCCAGGCACACTCAGCTTCCGGGTGGAATGGTCACCCGACGTCAGTATTTCTGCAGCCACCGGGAAGAAAAAAAGGGGACAGTCACCCTGCCAGTGGGACAGAGACCTGGGGACTAAGGATTTTCCAAATGGAAAACCAGAGGGCACATAGGGACCGGAGTACAGCCTCAGCACACAGGCTGTGAGCACAGGGTGCCTGCGGCGGATGCCAGCCACTTGCTGTGAGGAACAACATCCCCCTCCAGGCCGCAGCCCTCTGGGGCTGCTGTTAGCTCCCACTCACCCTCCGGCTTTGTTACGGCTCTAGCCAGCTCTGCCCCGGGGCTTGGAGCCTCTGGAGGTTTTCAGTCACAGTCTGCAGAGCTTTTCCTAAGGACAAACAAAATGAGACTCAGCATCAGCAACAGGCAGGAGGAGGTAGAGACCCGTCGACTCTGTGTTCAGCCACCGCCCTCCTGCCTGCACACCGCCCTCTCCTCCACAGCTTCCAGCACCCCGAGAACAGGAGTGTCTCCCCACTCTGACTGCCTCTTGCTGGGACAAGTTCCTGTCATCAGGAGAGCCAAGAACCACTTCACAGGCAGCTCTGAGCTCTCCGAGCAGCAGAGATGCAGGGGGGGACACATATCCCTTCCCTCAGCCTGGACCTAAGCAGAGGATGAGGTAGAGCCCAAGAGCAGCACTGAGAAGAACTGTAAGAAAACACCAGCTTTGGGGCCTGGAGACTTCCCTGAATGAGGGGAATTGTTGGGTCCCTCCAACCTGCCACTGCCAAACCATCAAGAACCCACCCAGCCATGCCTCCGCTCCAGCACAGCACTCCCCGGCATCCTCCCCGCCTTACCCATTTCTCCCACGCACTCCTCTAGGACAGCTGACAGCTCAGGCAAGCTCAGAGACTTCAAGGACGGTGGCCATCCTTCCAGCACTGCAAGAGCGAGAAACAACGCTTTAATCACCCAGCCACAGGCTGGTCACAGCACAGGTTAGGGGCTAAACAATCTGTACAGCTCAGGGGGACAGGGGTGACCTGCTGGACAGCAGCTCTGCAGAGATGGACCTGGGAGTGCTGGTGAAGAGGAGCTTGCCCAGGAGCCAGGGACACACCCTCGTGGCCAAGAAGGCCAACAGTCTCCTGGGGTGCATGAAGAAGAATGTGATCAGCAAGTCAAGGGAGGTTCTTCCCTCTCCACTCTGCCCCAGTGAGGCCCCAGCTGGAGTCCTCTGTCCAGTGCTGGGCTCCCCAGTTCCAGAGAGACAAGGAGCTGCTGGAGAGAGTCCAGGGGAGGCTGCGAGGATGAGGAGGGGCTGGAGCAGCTCTGTGCTGGGGAAAGGCTGAGGGACCTGGGGCTGTTCAGCTGGAGAAGAGCAGCCTGACAGGGGACCTCCTCAATGTGACCAACAGCTAAAGGGGGGTCAGGAGGATGGGCCAGACTCTGCCCAGTGGTGCCCAGTGACAGGACAAGGGGCAACGGGCACAAACCGGAACCCAGGAAGTTGCACCTGAACACAAGGAGAAACTTCTCTGTGAGGGTGGCAGAGCCCTGGCCCAGGCTGCCCAGAGAGGCTGTGGAGCCTCCTGCTCTGGAGAGATCCCAAACCCGCCCGGACGCCAAACGGGGCACCCTGCTCTGGGGACCCTG
>NW_010398763.1:5799-11656 GCF_000710305.1 Buceros rhinoceros silvestris
CCGCCCGGACCCCAAACGGGGCACCCTGCTCTGGGGACCCTGCTGCAGGAGGGGGTGGGACTGGGTGACCCCCAGAGGTCCGTTCCAATCCCTACCAGTCTGGGGTTCTGTCACAGAAGGGAGACAAGGGTTTGGTGCTGCTGTGAACCATCCTCACCTAAAGCAGCTCCATTTCGGGGGTTCAGATCCTATGGAAAGACCTGGAACCGCCTGTGACAAACCGTGGGGGTTTTCTGGCAATTCTACCACTTCACTTTTTTCATACTGACTGGGTCATACATTAAAAGAATCTCAAAGAGATGAAGTGTAGTGGACAGATCAAAAGGTTCTCTACTTGTCTCACTTTTATACCACAAGCAGCAACGAGCACATCTCTGGATGTGCGTCACGAGCAGCAGGATCACCTGCAAACTCCTCGTGATGAGGAGCTGGTGGGCCAAGCCTGCCCAGCCACGTACAGAGTGAGGAGCACAGTCCTCCAGAGCGGGTCAGGGAACCAGCCATGGCTTTCAACTCAGCCCCTGCTCTAGTGCACCGGGCAGTAATGCACCCGAGGCAGCCACACGCTGCAGTGTGCTAAGGGGAAGCCACAGGCCTGTGCTGCAGCTTCCCATTTTCAGCCACAAACACCTACTGACCCCAAAACTTCCCACTTGCTAAGAATCAAAGGTTGCCGAGATGCTCTGCAGCAGTTAAAACACCCCAAGAGCTTGAAACACTTTCCCTCACCAAGAATTTTTACATTATATTTACAGGTTTGGCTGCTCATCCCTTTCCAAATCACTTTTAACTTCATCCTTTCAGCAATGAAAGGTGAGGACATGGCTCCCTCCGAGGTCTCCTGCTGCTTCCCCACACCTTGCACCCACTTTGCTGACAAGCTCTTCCTCACCTGGACGCTCACCAGGCCGCCTGCTCTCCCCGGTCCCCAGCTGCACCTCTGCGTCCAGCACGCTGCCGACTGCCTGCTCTCGGGTTAGCCGGGAGGACAGCTCTGCTTGACAGGATCTGCCAGAAAGACAAAGCCCGTCAGAAGGGCACAGGGACACTTCCTGGAGCAACATGCCAGTCTGTGCACTCCTCCAGCCTCAAGTACCTGCGTGGGGTGCCGAGGGAGCGAATCTAACGCCCTGGGTTACAAACTGCTCCTTGCTCCTTCCCAGGAAGAGGAAGACGTGCCCCAGACATAGCTCAGGGCTCTCTCCACTGTGCCCCATCTCCACAGCAATCTCTGCCCCTGTCCACAGAGGAGCTGCGGGGGGAGAAGAGAAGGAGGGGGTGGGGTGAGCAGGAGAAAGCCCAAGCCAGGGGCTGCGCCTGGTTTGTAGGAGAATCGAGCCCAATCCAAGGTTTCTCACGGGCGAAGGAAGCTACCTCAGGACAGGCCCCAGGTTAAAGCACAGGAGGCACTCCAAGTTCTCTGGCTATTGCCACCACACCATCAGTTCAAGCAGTGCATGGCAGGGCCTCAGCTCCTCGGCTGGGGGACAAGCCAAGTGCCGTGTCCCTTACGGCTGGGAATATTGCTCTGCTCTCCTTCTGGAAGCCAATCCCAGGGCACCCTGGCTCGGAAGCGAGCAGACCCTGCTCTCTGCTGTAAGCCGTAGGGTTAATGCCACCTGTGAGGATGTGTCTGTTCTGTTGATGGACAGAACAGGGCCTGTGACAGGAGTCCAGCTGGGGCAGGGAGAAAAGCACCACAGGGGCAACAAAGTGTATTAGGAGGTGAGGGAAGAGCGAAGTCAAACGCAGTGGTACGAACGAACTGGGCAGGTTTTTCTCCTAGGTGTCAAGAGTTGAAAGAAAAGTATTCTTTCCCAGGCAGTGCAAGACACTGCAAGTCCTTTGATATGGTTCAGAAATTTAGAAACTCTTTCCTGCATTCACCCCATCACCAAATTATACCCTCGGTCTCACATAAGCACCGAGCACTTAACCTTTTGTTTCAACCTTCTAGCTGAAACGGGAGCACCCGCATCTCTGAAAAGTCAGGCTTTACAGCTCATGCATCCGATTACACATGCTCACGTGGCTGTGGCTTTCCACTAGAGAAAGTCAGGCAGGATCCAAGTGCCTGGTGAGCTCTGCTGCCTCACCCTAAGCACCACGCTAAGGCGGCCAGCACAACCTCTGTACAGCCCAAACCCTGTTTCCCAGTAGCCTCAGTGGCATTTTCTGGGAATGACTTACTTGATCTGCTCCAGCAGGACTCCAGCATCCTTGGTGATGGCCTGAGCCTCTCTGAGCTGGCACTGGATGGCATTCCAGGTCTCATCCCGCTCCATCAAACAGCTCTCAGCCACTGCACGCAGCTTCTGCTCCTGGCACACCTGGCCCTTCATCACCTCCACCTCTTCACACCTCTGCAGCAGAGCAGACGGAGGGTTAGGCTGGGGGCACGGTACATCACTTGTAGGCGTCTGCTCTGACACATCCCTGATATGTTCTAATGGCTCCAGCAGCCAGAGGGTTCCTGCAAAACGGCGCCCAGTCCAGCAGTAAAGCAAGCTGGATACAGGTTGTACATGGAGCACAGCTCCTCTCCACACCAAGACTGGCCCCGCAGCTACAATTCCCGCTTCCTCTCCATCGCAGAGATACTCAGCAGGCCTCGTTTCCCAAGGCAAGTCTGTCACTGATGGGTGCACCACTTCACCATAAAATAAACACTCCTGACAGAGAGCAGGTATTCGATTCCTCCCACTCACCCTTTTAGCTCTCAGGTGATGTGAAACAGAGACCAAGCTTCACGAGCATGGAGGATGAGAAGAGGGTGAGCTGCCCTTATGGTGTTACCTGATGTACTGCCCACTGACAGTCATGGCTTTTCCTTTACCCCAGGCCACTGAGGCACAAGATAAAAACCTGCCACCATCACTTACTGCAGCATGACACGGCAGCATGGAGCAGCTCCTGGCAGACTTCTTACCTTGTGCAGCTGAATGGCCAGTTCCTGCATCTCAGCCTCCAGCCGGTCGGCGTAGGCCAGCTCCAGGGCATCGCTGGGTGGCCGAGCGTTGCTATGCCAGCGGGCGATGGCAGAAGTCATCTTCCTCTTTGGTCCAAACAGACTGGTGGGAGAACAGCAAACTGTCAGGGACCGGGCAGTTTCACCAGTACACCATCTGTCCTGAGGCCCAAGGGGATGCCAGGAGGAACTCTGCAGTCTCCTGGCTCCTCCAAGGCATCTCCAAAACCAGGAGCCTGCTGCAGCCAAGAGCTAGGGGATATCAAATTGTGTGGGAGACGGCCAGAACAGAAAAGCACTCACTAGCTAAACTTTCCTGACCAGGTTGCGTGCATGCTCTGTAAGGGGAAAGAGGACAACTACATTACAGACACTCACGTGATGCCTATTTCTTTCAGGTCACTCTCTGTGAGGGTCAGGAAGATGCGAAGGTCGACATCTTGCTCCTCAAACACTTGCAGATACTTCAGGCACCCAATCTGCTCAAGGAATGTTGCCAGGTCCTGCAGCCAGTGCAAACCAAAAACTTATTTATACCCTCACAAACAAAAGCATTACCATTCCTTAACCCTAAGCATCTGCTTCCTCATGTCACTGATAGGCCTTCCTGAGTTCTAGCAGCAACCTTGATGTCCCCTGGTGACCAGCCCATCTCCACAGTCACACACGACAGGACTGGCCTGGCTACTGCAGCCATTGCCTCTTGTAATGAACGCAGGGAAGACAGGCACACCAACATCTACCCTAGTCCATGCCACAGACATGGTTGTGAGCACACCCACCAGCCAGAAGGGTCTAGAACACCCCTCCACGCAGCAGCATCACCTGAGCAAACAGCACTTTGTACAACTGCTGCTTCACAAGCATTTGATTTTGGGCAGAGGTTTGCAATCAAAGATGTCTTGGTGACAGCTTCCTTTTAACCTGAGAAAGCCAAAACCCCTCTCACGCTGGATAGTGACCCATCTGCACTACTTCAGAGGAAACCTTCCGTGCACAGTTACCTGGGGCCCTGTGTAGGCAGGGGGCTCAGGAAGGATCAGGTGCTGACTAGAGCCCCCGGCTTTCCCTGGGCAGTGGGTCCACTGGCTGTCACTGTTGCTGTAGCGGTTCTTCATCTTAAAGCTCTTGGCTTGCTTCCGACTAGGGGGACTGTTTGCGTGGTCAGAATCCTGAGAAAAGAAAGAAAAAACCCACAAAACGTAAAGGTCAAGAACGCTCATGCAAAGGTGTCAGGATCACTACAGCTAACAAGTGCAGGCGCCAGGTCCCAAGCTCTAAACGCAGGCAGTGCTCCACACAGAGGCAAAGCAGCCCTTATTAGGCAGGGCTAGGCCAGGTCACTCCCAAGATGGCAATGTGGTACCATGGAGTGGTATCGGGTTCTTGCAACCCTAGTTAGGAAGCAACAAGCCAGAGCAATGAGCAGTGCTGAATCCTCCCTGAGCTGACAGTGCACTGAGATTCTACCTGTGAGGAGCTCAAGATACAGAGGACTTTTGCTCATGCTCAGCTCTATCACTGTGCACCAGCCCCAGAGCCACAGTTTGAACACGGAGTAACCGCCAACCTCTCCCCCTTTCAGTCCGTCAGAAGGGCCTATACAGCACTGCTGTGTCTCTCAATCTTGATCCACTCCTGCTGTCTCGCCAAGCTCAGGGACTGACCCAGCTCTAGCAAGTCACGTCCCTTCACCACCACCTAGACAGAAGTCTGCAAAGAGCTGGAGAGAACTTGAAAATTACTGACTAGCCATCAACAACCTGTGCTAGAGTGAATGTGCTCTGGAAGTTCACTATTAGCCATAGACCAAACAAGCCAATCCATAATCTTCACAGAAACTGGTTTTCTTGTCCCTATAACCTCTTCTTCTCTCAGCCTGGTACTACAGCCTCCTGCAGAGGTACAGTCAGCACAGGCTGTGGAGGGGTGACAGCACTGGCCAAGCCAAAGGCAGAAAGGGAAAGGAAAACAAAAACCCCACCTCATTGCTTTCCAAGGAGCCTTCGCTGCTGACCCCCAGGGCTTTGGTCAGGCATTCGCTGCTGCTGCTGCTCCGGACAGTTCCCAAGTTGTTGGTGAAGGAAACGTTATCCTCTGGAAAGAAATAGGAAAAAAGTTCAAGGTTCATCTTCCTTACACTCAACACTGGTTTTGCTACACAAGTGCCAGCAAGTACCTCCTGCTGGAGGTGTAAAGACAGGAGAAGCCCAGAGCAAGGATTCATCCGCAGCACTCATGAGACAAGGTAATTCCGAGACAGAAACCCCATGTCTGCTCCCAGGCGCTAACCATCCTGCAACTCTGTTAGCACCACACAGAACAGGGGGCTGGAGGTGTGTGTCTCTGTGAGGCTCTTTGCTACGGGGTGGAGAAGAGAACCAGGCCTACACTCCCATTAGTGAAGTTCAGGAAAGGCCTTTACTTGAGCCCAGAGCCAAGGCACAGTCACTTCATCCTCCAATAATTTAGGAACTGCCCATGCATCCTTCCTTTGTGCTGCTTCAGAGTCACAGAATGGTGAGGGTGGAAGGCATCTCTCAGGTCATCTTGTCCAAATGCCTGCTCAAGTAGGCTCACCTACAGCAGGCTGCCCAAGACCATGTTCAGGAGCATTTCCAAGGATGGAGACCCCACAACCTCTGTGACACTCCGCTCTGGTGTGTGATCACCCTCACAGTAAAAAAGCATTACTAAAAACTGGCATTTCCTGACATGCAGAGGGAGCCTCCTCCTTTCAGTTTGTACCCACTGCCCCTTGTCCTGTCACTGGACACCAGTGACAACAGCCTGGCTCCATCTTCCTTACAGCCTCCCTTCAGATTATTTGTACTGACTGAGGAGATCCTCACTGAGTATCCTCTTCTGTAGGCTAAACCATCCCAGCTC
>NW_010398763.1:11786-14921 GCF_000710305.1 Buceros rhinoceros silvestris
ACCCCAACCCCCGGCTTGTCAGTGGGAAAGGACCACGCAAGCCTCTCACATCCAGGCGTGCACTGCAGGCTGGGCTGTTCTCCGAGACGGCCACTTACCCCTGCTGCTGCTGCTCTCCACATCCTGCTCATTGATGGGAGAGGTCACATCCCGGTTCCGGATATCGCCTGCTTCACAGCTGCCATCATCGTTAAAGGTAACATAGCCCTGAGGAGGGATCAGTGGGAAAGGACCACGCAAGCCTCTCACATCCAGGCGTGCACTGCAGGCTGGGCTGTTCTCCGAGACGGCCACTTACCCCTGCTGCTGCTGCTCTCCACATCCTGCTCATTGATGGGAGAGGTCACATCCCGGTTCCGGATATCGCCTGCTTCACAGCTGCCATCATCGTTAAAGGTAACATAGCCCTGAGGAGGGACCTGCTCTGTGTGCAAGAGGGAGAACAAGTTACTGGGGAGGTTCTAGCAGGAAAACAAACCACTCAGGCATTTGAAAATAATCAAAAGAGACTGTTTCCTCCACTAGCAGGCTGCATTCTAAAAACCACAGAGAAACACCAAGAAACACACATACCTACAGCCTCGTTCACACAAACACACATCAGCTACACTAGATGTGGACGGTTTCATTGAAAAAGTCAGAGGAAAGAGCCTCATGGCAGAGGTACCCCTTACCTAGCAGCTTTCAGCATTTCCTCTCCTCTTCATACTCAGAACATACCCAAAACTCTTGAGAGCAAGGTGCCAGCTCTGTCCCATCCCCAGCCAAGCACACCCTGTGAAACCAGCTCTCTGCGTCTGTTTAGGACACTGGCAGCATCCCACTGCCATTTAAGAAGGTGACCGTATCGTTTAGATACAGCCACTGCCTGCGGGATAATATCGCTCTGTATTAAGAGAATGAAGCGAACTTGCTTTTAAGTCCATATTCTTGGTTATTCTAGACAACAGGGTCATCAGCCTGAGAAATACTGACGGCTGACACACACATAGCAAGGCAAAACTCACACCACTGCACCCAGGGGCAGACACCTGACGCGGGATCATCTTTCTCTTGGCCTACTGCAAAGGCTTTGTAAGCTCAGACAAAACCAGCAGCTCTAGGAGCAGTGAGTTCACTCCTCTGATCAATCATTTCTCAGCCTGTGTGACCACTTTGTCACCAGCTTGAGGAGGTTCTCAAACTTTTGAGCTTTCCTCAGAAAGGAAGCCAGGCTGTGCAAGAGTCAGGAACAGCAGAGGGAAGAGCAGTGTTTGTTCCATAGCAGCGTTCAGCTCATCAATATCCAGCCCTGACAAAAGAGTTCCAGGGGTTTTCTCTCTAAACCAGAGACTGGACAGCCTCGTGTGATGGTGTTTCTTTGTTTCTCTACAAACCACAAGTGAAACCGAAATGAAGAGGAAAAACAGTAGGCACAGATAAAGCCACTGTGCACTTGAGCCCTCAAGGGACAGTCAGTGAGGCTTGTAACTCTTCTCACCATAGCAAGACTGCTTCTTCCCCCCGATTCCAACCGCTGTGATCTTAGCCAAAGCCTGGGGCCCATCGTGGATGCTGGGCCCCTTGCTCCTACGCACAGGTCTCTGTCTCTGGGGAGCAGAGCATGATTCGTCTGAGGAACTCAGCTCTTCGTATTTCCCTGGAGGTCAAACACAGGTTGTTAGCAGCACAGTAACACATTTACCGACTTTATTTGCTACTGGTCCTATAAAGGGAGTGGGAAGAAAAAAGGAAATGTTAAACAAGGGAGTGTGAAACAGTTTAACTGTCAGAAAAGGGCCAGCAGACAAAAAGAGCTGTCGATTCATGCCTCCTCCATCCTCAGAAATGCTGGAATTCCCAGTACAGACCAGCTAGTGCTTCCCCATACACACACTAACACACTTTCAAAATATCAAACACCTTTGCAGGTTCTGTCTTCAAAGGAAGAAGGTAAAACATCTGTTACCTGGACCCCTGCAGAAGACCTTGGGCACAGGGGCTGCATGCAAATCTATCAGCCCCACAATCTTCGTGTGCCCGTACTTCATGGCCAGTGTCCGTGCTGTGGCTCCAGTGTTATCTCTGACATCTGCCTTCACTCCCTAGAGAAAACCAACACACGTTTAGCCTGTACCTAGCACGGGGTATTACATACAAACATTCACAGCAGCCAAAGAATGGCCTTAGTTCCTCCACGGGAAGCACAGGCTCACCTTTGACAGACACAGCTGGGCTCCACTAACACCTTGCTGCCTCTCTAGTTACCCACAGCCTCCCCCATCCTCAAACAACAAGTAACCCACACAGGTGGCTCTTGTGCTCTGCTGCAGGGACCAGTTTCATGGGATATTAAAACCAAATTGTTTAACTTTAAGCATCACGCATGCTCAAGCTTTTGGAGGCAGAAGATGTCCACTGGCCTAAGCCTGTAAACACGACAGAGATTAGTGGTCCAGCTGTTGTCCAATTCAGTCATTCAGTTAAATCTGGACAGTTAGACCTCTCTTCTGTTGTGCAAGGCCAGTGTAAAATCAGAGTGCTAGTCCTCAGAAAGCAGATACTTTCAGAACCACCCTGGAAGTCTGGGACTTCAGAAGTGACTGTCATCAAGGATCGAATATAACTCTGTCAAGAGGGCAGTGTCAGACTCGTGGTTCTTCCTCCGAGGGCTGGAACCACAGGTTTTCAGCTTCACAGAGAACAGCCGAGACACTTACGTGATTGAGAAGGTACTGAACAATGATCTCATGGCCGGAAGCAGCCGCTTCCATCAGAGGCGTATATCCATACGCTGGCTCCCTGGAGAGAACACACATACACGGAACTAGGATAATCACAGCTCACGTGCCCTGCAGCCTTTGCCATACCCCAGCAGGTCATCTCCAGCCTCTGCTGATCACAAACTCTACCACGTAGTGCCTGTTCCACTGCTCTCTGGTCCACCTCTGTGGCACTCCCAGAAGAAATTCAGGAAGTGTTACTCCACTGGCTGCACAGCAACAGATCACTCTTCCAGTTGCACCTCTGCCTTTTGGTGGCAAATTCAGTTTTGCAGGAGCTAACAAAGCAAGAACCTCAGGCAATTCAATATGCACCGATATACAGGCAGCTCCCAAGGCATGGGAACGCTCTGCACACTTCAGAACAGCAAAC
>NW_010398763.1:15080-15636 GCF_000710305.1 Buceros rhinoceros silvestris
AGGCACTGCACCTCGTCACTTTCAGAGTTCAGTCCATAATTAGACAAGTGGTAAAACTATTTTCTTTAGATTTTAGTGAAACAGTGATGACACGAGCAGCTTGCAGGTCACCTGCCCTCATATTAGAACGTGACATACTCTGAGGTACAGGAGGGAAGGCAAAAGCAGGAGTCTCCTCCCTGTCTGTGTTGAGTGGGTTCATCTGCCAGCTGCTGCTCTCACATCTGGACTGAGGCACCTCCTGAGGGTGGCAAGGACAGACTCCTCCCTACCTGCAGTTGGCGTTTGCTCCATTGTCCAGTAAGAACTTGACCATCTGCTGATGCCCGGCACTGGTGCAGTGAAACAAGGCCGTCCAGCCGTGGATGTCCTTCATCTCCAGCTCCGCACCTTGCTTCAAGGGAACAGAGAGCAGCCTTTACTGCTCCCTCCTAGCCATGGTCCCCTGTGCCGTGACACCCCGAGAGTTTAAATCCCTGGCAGAGAGGTGAACTCCCAACACACAGACGGCGCTGGCAGCTGGTGGAGAATCCTACCCTGCGCATTCAAACCACAC
>NW_010398763.1:15927-19888 GCF_000710305.1 Buceros rhinoceros silvestris
GCATTCAAACCACACACTGTGGCTGTACCTGCTTATTCTGGGATACACACCTGCAGAAGGAAGTAAGCGACGCTCTCGTTTCCACAGCTGGAGGCCAGCATGAGCGGTGTCTGCCCTTCCGGAGTTGGGATGTTCACGTTCACGCCCGCCTCCAGCAGCAGGTGCACGATGGTGTCGTGGCCAATGTAGGAGGCGTACATCAGCGCAGTCCAGCCACCGCAGTTCCGCTGATTCAGATCCACATCTCCACTAAGTCAGAGAGATAAGAATTCCGCTGAGCTACTGTCCTGCAGCTGTAGATCTCAGCAGGCCCCTGCAGCCTCTCGCTACCATCATCATACTAAAAGGCTGGAAAAAAACTCAAGCACTCAAGCCTGCAGGGGAATTCCTACCAGCTCTATCCCAACCTCCCCCAAAGGAAGGAGATACCTCACTAAGGAGATAACCTACCAGCACACTTCACCTCAAACTTTGTGCCTAAGAACCCTTTGGGTGCAACAGCGACGCGCCTTTGTTGCAATGTTAGACCGACCTGTGCAGCAGCCAGTGAAGACCCCAAGCGGCTGCAAGCCCGGTGCCCTCCCCAGCCCCTCCTTACCACCGAATGCACTCCTGCACCACTTCATACTGGCCGACGGAGGAGGCCGTGTGCAGGTCCAGGGGCACGTCCAGCTCCTCCCGACAGATCATCTGACCAGCCCCGTGCCACATGGAAAGGCTGCGGCTCAGCAGCTCCGACTCACTGGCTTCGTCACTCAGCTCCGACATCCCGCCCTGAGGAAGCAGAACTTCCAGCTGCTGATCTGTCTCCCATGGAACACGGCATCACCTGTTGGTGCTGCTGCTCCGAGGTGCCATGGGCTGGGAAGGGGAGGGCGTCTCGGACAGAGCATTTCAAATCCCTACCTCTACTCTGATCGCCTTCTTCACCTCAGGCAGTAAGGCTGGCTGAAGAGTGTGGCTGGCAGCTCTTTCTTGCTGCAGTGGACTCTGGGATTTGAATACACTGGGGGAAAGAGCCAATAATGGTAAAAATACCATCTTTCAAATCCCATTTTAAGGTTTCAGACGCACTGGGTTTATTTCCTCCCCTTCTAATCAAAACATGCCCAAGGCAGCTTTGGATACGCTTGTCAAAATAAGACTAAACGCCTGTTTAAGTGCTGATGGCACGCTTCACATTACACAGAAGGATGCAATTCTTGGTCTGCCTGTTTTATAATTCAGAGAGAGAACTAAGAATTCATGTATTGAATGTCCCTGGTCTTTCTCCATCTGTCTTCTGTTACAGGATGGCTCTGCTTAAATGAAGACATGGTTATTAATAATAACAACTGCCCTCTGCTCTCAGAAGCAGTTAATGTTTCCTGGAGAGGGTACGTATGCATTTCAGCGCATCACGGGGCTGTAAGTAGATGGTTTCTATCATTTGTTGCTTCAGCACCTCAGAAGCAGCCCAGTCCTGTCTCTGTGAACACTGGAAATTGCAGCAGCTCTGTGAGCAGCAGAGCCCCTGGCTGTTCGTTAAGTGAGCACGGCTACTGGCTCGCGGACGGTAACTCAATTACCGCGGCAGTGCTGTTTCCTGACTGCCTGAAAGGTTTATTTCTCATCCCCAGCCTCAGGAGCAATCCCATATTAATCACTTTAACCACGCACAGGAGAGGGCTCCAGTTTGGCACTTCATAAAAAGCCTCTTGCTACGGTTGTGTCCATCATCCCAGGTCTTCGGTAGCAGCTCCAGGCTACAGCCAAGTCAACCCAAGGCGAAGCACTTTCCCCTCCCTGCGGTCTCATTGCCCCCCATGCAGCACTTTGGGGGTTTGCCTGGCCCCACACCTTATTAAGCCGGGCAGCTGAGCCAGCATGAAGTATTTCTTCTTGCTGATCATTTCTTGCCAGTTTAATTGCTCCGACTGATTCGTTCTGGGGTCACACAAATGCCAAACTTGGCATCGGTGAAGAATAACAGAGGGTAGGGACACACTTTTCAGCAGCAGTTGCTCTCTGGATTGCCCCAGCTGTAACCTTTCAAAACCATTTCCTAAAGAACTGGGAGTCTCTGGGGCAGCAGCAGTCCCTTTTCTTATAAGCAAAACCACCTTTAATTCCCACCTCTTCACTCCCCATCTGGATCCCTTCTCCCACACCTTGCCTTTTTTTTCCCCCTCCACCTTCAGTTTAAGACTACAAAAGTACCATCCATTCTGCCTTATCAGCATGTGCTGGTAAACCACAATTCCTTTCTAAAGATATCTGCAAAAGCAGCTATTTTACCCAAGAGCAGCAATTTGTACCGTGCTGGCAACCCCGAGGCCGCAGGCAAGACTATGCAGGGCAGAACAAAAATAAAAGATGCCTCACAATCAAAATACAAGTGGATCATAAGGGGGGAGAGTGGGAGTGTTTCTTTCAGCAGATTAAAGCTGCCCCAGGAAGGCAAAAAGGCATGTTCGCAGCTGAAGGAGCGAAAAATCTAGAATCCAGAGTAGAACAGTAAAAGTGATCAGAGCCCTAAGGACCAAAATGAAAAGACTGGGTGAAATGAAATCAGGGTTGTCTGGTCTAAAGAGGAGATGCCTGCAGAGGACATGCAATAAGAGCCTTCAAATCCATACACAGGTGCTGCAGAGACAACTGAAATAATCTGTTCCCTGTGGCCACGGTGACTGCAGCAGGACAGAACAGGCTCCCATCTCCCACCAGCAGGGAAGACTTTGGTTAAACACCACCAAAATCCTTGTAAAAGTAAAGACGAGGGCACTGCGATGAACTGCCGGCAGAGAGTCTGCTGCTAAGAATAAGCCAAAGACCTTCTGAACACTTACTGCTCTCTTGCTTTGGGGCAGAGCAGCAGAGTTAACCTTTGTGAGAGGCCTTCCTCAGCCCCGTGAGGCTTTACTACTGTTGTAGTAATGACACCAGCACCTGGCGATTCATCAGGATCAGAACTTCACAGTGCTGAGACTCAGAGCGGGCAGCAACACACCACCTCGTCCTGGATTCAGAGTTAGCTGTCTGAGCAGATCAGAAAACCACAAGGCAGAAGAAAAGGAATATACCATAAAAACAGCAGCAAAAAGCACCTTGGTACATCCTTTTGAAGGATAAGCCTGAGGATCAAGAGAGAGCAGATGAAAGAGTGGCAGAAGAGTCACACTGAAATAAATCTGAAGCAATTTGAGAAGCACCTGAGGCAACCAGCCTCAGAACAAACCCACCACAGCTACAGCTCATTAATCACCACTCATCAGGTACCATTAAGCTGCACCGGCTCTGCTAAATCCCTTCCCTCACACCCTCTTCCACAAGCACAGGTAATATCCACAAATATGCCCTGTGTCTCAAAAGACACAGGCAGCCCAGCTGCAGAGGTTGCTGGAGTTTCCAGCTGAGCCAGCACACTGGTAACACACTTTGCTTCTCCTCCTGACAGCCCTATCCCCACTAATTTCGGTGATAATCTATAAAGGAAACAAGCAGCCTTGTTACATCCTCATAGTTGTTAACAGCTGAGCTACAAGTGCTTGCAGAGCAGCTCATCTTCGGCTGCTGCTGATTGAGCAGAGCTGGGCACACGCTCTGCAGGTGGAGGAACCGCAGCAGGTTTCCCAGGACAGTGGTGGGGGAGGGAAAGTGGTGGTGCAGCTGAGGACACGCTGCACCCAGGCTCAGTCCTACAGGCCTGCGGGAAAGACCACGGGCGAGCCCTCCACCGGGACCACAAGCTTAGCAGTGTCGGGCGTGTTAAAGCAGATTGTACTTTGCTTCCAAAAGACACGATGAGAGCACAAAGCCCTTTACAGCCGCACTAGGGAGCTCCTTTCCCAGGACAGGGGCTGTGCCAGACAAGGTGCAGCTCTCCAAGACCCCAGGGCTCGGTGCCGGGCAGGACGCAGCTGCCTGAAGAGGAGCGAGCCCGGCGGAGGCTGTCACGCCGGTAATTACGCGGCTGTTGGCA
>NW_010398764.1:0-241 GCF_000710305.1 Buceros rhinoceros silvestris
CGTGTTCTGGCAGACCAGCCCTGCCAGCAGAGCCCCCTGCACCCACGGGGGTCCCGGGGCTGCCCTCCCCTGCCTGCGGCCAGCACCGTATTAAAAAAACATAATTGATTTTCCTTCCTGCCAGCGCTTAACCCGGACTTCCCCGCCGCGGCGGCAGGGGCTGATTGCACTCTCTCTGACGAGGCCAGTGAGTTATAGTAATGGACACTCTTCTAGCTGTCAGTGGCGCTCGTAAACCTAT
>NW_010398764.1:569-1104 GCF_000710305.1 Buceros rhinoceros silvestris
ACAATAAATACCCCGGGGTTGGAGCGGGGGGCGGTGGGGCCGGGAGGTCTTTACGCACAGCCCCGTTGGCGCTGGCGCTGGCAAGCGTGGCACGACCCCGGTGAGGCGGGGGCTCGGGGGCTTTCCGAAGGCTGCTGCCCCGCTCTGCTCTCTGCACTGGCACAGTGCGGTTCTCTGTGCCTGGCTGCTGTGGGGTGCAGCGCGCTGTGCCCAGCAGTGCTGGCCCTGGGGTGCTGGTGTTCCCTCTCTACCTGGGATGAGCTGGGCTGGGCAAAAAGCTTCCTGCTGCTTCCAGGCAGGCAGCTGAGAGCCTGGGCAGAGCCTGAGCCCTCCCTCCTCCACTCGTAGCAAAGCCCGTGGCACGTTATAGGTGTCTCTGGTGACATCCTTTGGGCCGTTTGTGCTGCTTGGAGCCCCCTCGCCGTGCCAGTGGGCTCATGGCTGAGGAACGCACAGCTCCAGCTCCTGCCCTGCTGCCCTCAGCCCTGTGGCTCAGGCCCTGTCCCGTGGCCGCGGGTGTGCAGGACACGGCTGG
>NW_010398764.1:1280-1967 GCF_000710305.1 Buceros rhinoceros silvestris
CCGGTTGGCTCGGTGGGGTGATGCTGGGCTGGGGTGTTCACTGCCTGCACCACACAGACAGCGCCCGGGCAGTGGTGCCATCCAGGCAGGAGCCTGGTGGGGTTTTGTTGCTGTGGCAGCCCTGGCTGGTGCCCGCTGTGCCAGCGGGACCCTCAGCAGTGTTGGGGGCCTGCCCGCACCGCAGGTCCCCAGCACTCCCTGGGGACTTGTCCTCCCTTCACCCCATTGCTGCCCACCAACACAGGGTGCCCTGCCCAGCCTCCGAGCTCTCTGTCCCCGGGTCCTGGCTGGCCCAGCCCCTGCCTGCCAATGCCATCCCCATGCCTGCGGGGCCACCCGGCTCTGCCCTCCCCCCGAGGGAGACCTGCGTTGACCTTGCGCCCTTTCGTGCCCCCAACCCAGGGTGGCCCGCCCCAGCCTCCGAGCTCTCTGTCCCCGGGTCCTGGCTGCCCCAGCCCCTGCCTGCCAATGCCATCCCCATGCCTGCGGTGCCACCCGGCTCTGCCCTCTCCCCGAGGGAGACCTGCGTTGACATGACGGCCGTGGCACGGGGAGCTGGCGATGCCCAGCTGTGGTGCTCGATGTCTCTATCGACCCTCTCACCGGCGTCGATTCCAGCTTGGTTACAGTGACTTTATTTAGTATTTAACATCTGAAACGTTCACGTCTGCACCTGTGAGTGCGGGG
>NW_010398764.1:2400-2648 GCF_000710305.1 Buceros rhinoceros silvestris
GCCGCGCCCCGCCGAGACCCGCGCATGGCAGCAGCGGGCGGGAGTGCTTGGCTCCCTTTAATTGGTTTGAAGCTCTCGCTGCCGGCTGCGGAGGGGTCTCTTTCCTTGAGTAATGACCTGGAATTTGATCACGCGGCTTTTATTAGATCGAGAGACTGGAAGTATAACTGTGCGGGATCAAAGCAGAGCGGGCACCGCCGTGAGCTGGGAACCACAGCGCTGAGGGAGAGGAGACGCTTGCTGCCAGC
>NW_010398765.1:0-345 GCF_000710305.1 Buceros rhinoceros silvestris
CCGGCCGTGCCCGCTCCGCCCCGAGCCGCCGTCGGTGCGGTACAGTGCAAGGATTAAATATTCAGCCGTCACCCTCCGCCCCGCCGGGCACCCTCCGCCCCGCGCCCCGGCATTTCCTCCCCTTTGTTGTTCCCGCGAGCGAAATTAAACATTAAATACTGAGCATTAAATATTAAACACGGATGAGCCGCGCTCCTCTCTCTCATCCCCACCTTTCACTCAGCCGCCCGGGGCACCTGCAGCCTCCTCAAATGAGACCAAGCCCGTGCCGAGACCCGGCAGGAGCGGGGCCGGGGCTGTGGAGCTCCCGCTCTCTTCTCCAAAGTAACAAGCGATGGGAGAGGA
>NW_010398765.1:506-3179 GCF_000710305.1 Buceros rhinoceros silvestris
AGACAAGAGACATCACCTAACAGGAGAGGAAACGGCCTCAGGTTGTGCCGGGGAGGTTTAGGCTGGATATCAGGAAAATCTTCTCCACTGAAAGGGTTGTCCAGCCCTGGCACAGGCTGCCCAGGGGAGTGGAGGAGTCCCCGTCCCTGGAGGGATGTAAAAGATGTGTAGATGTGGTGCTTGGGAATGTGTTTGGCGGTGACTTGACAGTACTGCATTAACAGCTGGACTTCATGACTTTAATGGTCTTTTTCAACCTAAACAGCTCCATGGTCATCACTCCACTGTCCAGTAATGATCACCAATACACAGCACAGGACGCGCTTTAGCATCCCGGGCAGCCAGAGACATGGGAGCACCCAGTATGGCTCATGGTGGCCGAGACTGCCTTTTGGGGCCCGGTTCTCCCTTTAGAGGAGGTAAAACAGCCTCCCCTCCAATGAAGTGCTTGGGAAATGGGAGCGCAGAGGATTGCACACAACAGCCCAGTATGGCGGGAAGCAGAGCACAGTTCTCTGGGGGCTGTAGGCACAAATCTTTTCTGGTCCCAAACCTCATTCAGCTCATCCTGGGGGAGATCTGCAGGTCTGCTCCCCCAGGGAGGTGACATGCCCCTGAGTGACAGTGACTCCCTGCTAACCACAGCGCGCAGGGACTCAGGAACCTCTTCTCTTTCTCCTGGTGAGAATCAGAGCACCCTAGGGTATGGCTCCTGCCCTCATAGCTCTCTCCCTGCCTGCAGAGGGAGGACATCAATGCTACAGAGCTTCACACGGGGAGAAGGGGATTTGGCTTATCTCAGCAATCACCAAAACACCCAGACCGGGGTGTTGGGCAGATTGTTTTGGGGTCCTCATGTGGGGTGGGGCTGCAGGACCTCCTCTTTTCATGGCTTGGCGGCTAAAAAACACAAGGCTGTGCAGGCACAAGCAAAGCCAGGCAGAAGAGACACCCCCCCACATCCACAGCCTGGTGAGAACCCCCACTCTATTGCCCAAAATCAGTCGAGTCCTCTTAGCTGCTTTCTCCCAGAAATGCTGACAATTTGGAAAAAAAAATAATGCTATGCAAACGCAGTGGTATTTAGCTATGGCCTTTTCAGTGTGCATGTGAGAGGGGGGTCCTCGCTGTGGGCGCCTCTCTCCCCAGGCAGGCTGAAAGGCTGCAGCAAGGACTCATGCCTTTTTAATGAAGGGCTTTGCAGGCAGGAGCCCACCCCATCTGCTCTTCCGTTCACACTGGGAAGGCTCCCTTTGACAGCAGGAGCTAATTGCTGCAGACCTCCTGGGATGGGCTTTCTGGGCAGGAGTTGAGGAAGTCTTTTTAAGTAATCACAGAAGAAGGCTGGGGCAGAGGGGCTGGTGGGCACTTAAATAGCATCTTGGTTGTGTTTTCAGTGGGTCCTTCCCAAGGTTCCATCAGTGAGGTCCTTCCACACAACTTCAGAGCTCCTCTTATCTGCTGGGTCACAGACACCCCCGATGCTGGTCAGCCAGGGAGCCCAGGGAGCCTGCAGCCAGCTAATGCATGCCCTGTTGACTCCAGATAACACCAAGGATTATTTTTTTTCAGTCATGGTATAGCTCTAAACCAAACAACTTACAGATTTTTGTACACCCAATAGGTCAGACTCATAGTCTCGTCCAAAGCCAAAGGACAGGCTGGCAAGGCAACTTTCCAGGTAACTGTATTTATGGGCACTGTTTCTATATTTAATCTCTAAACCGTGAATTAATTGTGCCCCTACTTTGCTGATGGCAGAGGGCAGGTTAAGCATTCTGGGCTGGCATGCCTGTGTCTGGATTTCCTGCCACTGTGTGACAGTCAGGCAATACCTGGCTGCTCATGCTTTTCATTCCAGATGTTCTGGAAATGACTCCTTACCAGCTGGACCCTCCTCAGCCACTACTACTGCACAGCATCCTCGGCCCTTGCCCACATCTCCTTTTGAACCCAAATATTCTACTGTTTGCTTTTCATCCTCCCGTATGCCACAGCAAGATTCTGTGTAAACAGCAGAAAGAGGAAATTTGGTCCCTCTTGGAAAATCAGTGTGTGAGGAGGGGTGGAAACAGTCCCTCGTTTCCAAGCTCAGTTGCTCACCCAAGGGCTCAGGCATCGCTGCTTTTCGGCAGCCCCCAGCCTTTCCCAAGCCGCCTCTGCAGGACAGGGCATGTGGGGTTCACACAGGGCAGCTGGAGCGCAGCCCATCGTCTCCCACCCCAGCCCCGAAGCCCTCACTCCTTGTTCCTCACCTGCTGAGGGACACGGCTGGTCAGGTTTCTGTTTTCCCAGGATTGCTGCATTTCCCTGCAAAACTCTGCAGGCGCGATGCATGCAGGGGACTGGAGGCTTTTCCGCTAGATGGAGTCCAGGGAAAAATGGAAACCTCAGTGATGCTGCTCAGGGAAACGGAGAGAAATTCCCATCTCCTGGAATGGGCTGTGGGGCTGCAACCGGGACGAGGTGTGGGGAGCTGAGTTTGGGGCATCCCCCAACCTGAATGCAGGTAACAGGGACATCTGTCTGTACGCCATGTGCCACGCTGAGCTCTTCATGGAAAAGCAGAGTCCACCGAGCCCTCAGCAGGTGACCAATCCTTCTCACCCACCACCCTGGAGAGACGCTCGTGGGTAACCACGTTACTGAGCTGCTCACCCCACCACTGGCGGC
>NW_010398765.1:3293-3781 GCF_000710305.1 Buceros rhinoceros silvestris
GAGTGTAACCACTTTATGAAACTGCTCCCCCCACCACTGGCGGCTGGCATCAACTCTGCCTGGCAGATGCTTGCAGCTTCCTGCATGTGGGGGTTAGCACAGGGAGATCAGAAGAAGAAAAAAAAGCCACGAGGCTGCTTATTGCTGTGCCTTTCACTTCTCTGAAGCATTTACATCTTGGCTGAAGGCTCCCCAAGGCCTCCAGTTGAAGCCAGGCCCAAGCAGAGGGGTGCATGGCATGGGCCTGGGTCCTGCACGGCGCTGGGGACTCCTTTCACACCCCACTCTGTCAAGCCACCTTCTGCAAACATCCGCTCTGCCCCGTGGATGGGCTCAGCAGCAGCACACAGCTGCAGCCGAGCCCACACCAGACCTGCCATCCCACGTGTGGGGTCCATGACCCCTTTCCTGCAGACAGCTGCATGTCCAAGCCATGCGGCCACTTGCCAGCCCCATAGTGAGGGGACCCACAGGATGGCTGTCCATCC
>NW_010398765.1:3881-4186 GCF_000710305.1 Buceros rhinoceros silvestris
CGGCCACTTGCCGGCCCCATAGTGAGGGGACCCACAGGATGTCTGTCCATCCTCACCGCAGCTAGGCATGACCTGCCCACCAGTCCTGACAGGAAAGCACAGCACACCGCGGGCCCTGTGGTCCCGGCCACAGGCACACAACCTTCGAGCTCGGCCATTTATTTGCTCTCCATGGGAAGCCACATGCCGCTGGGACCATCCTCCTGCCCCGCTGGCATCCACTGTGGCAGGGGCATGCCTCGCTGGTCAGCAGCACCCCGAGGTACCACAGGTGCCACCGGGGGGGCAGGCAGGGACCCAGGCCG
>NW_010398765.1:4283-7228 GCF_000710305.1 Buceros rhinoceros silvestris
GGTGGCAGGCAGGACCCAGGGCTGCCAGCCGCTCCAGCAGCTGGAAGGGATCACAGATCTTCTCCTGGAGGGAGAGAACAACCCCGAGCAGGATCAGGCCAGAGGGAAGCAAGAGACACCCTGGGAAAGCAGCATGTCCCCTCACTCTCTCCCTGCCAGCAGGGAAGCTCAGGCAGACCCGCCACAGCTCGGGCACACACATCACTCCAGCTGCTTGTCACTGCCGCCAGGAGGAAGCCAAGAGCTTCTCTGGGACTTTGGCTCTGCTTTTAGCTGAGAAATGCCTCCTGCTTGGACGGGGACCTGAGAACATTTCATTCTCCCCAAGAACAAGGTTGTGTTTCAGGGACATGCAGCTGCAGGGCGTTATCTCCCTCGCCTCTTCTGGCCCATCTACAGGCTGGAGTGACCACCAAAAGAGGAGGAGAGAGGCCTCCAGCAGATAGAGGTTCTCTGTGCTGCAGGGTCAGGGCTGGCAGCCAGGGCCAAGGTCACATCAGCAGCTGGGAGAGTGATGGGCAGGAAGGAGCCATGGGGATGGGACGTAACATTCTTGGGGCAGGCTGTCCCCAGCCATCTCCCCAGAAGAAGGATGTCTCCCCTTTGGGAGAACTCAGGAGGGTCCAGCTGCCAGCCTCAACAGCCCCCACGGACACGTTGGGGGTGCAAGAGTCTCTTGCACCTGGCGATTAGAGCAGATTGCCCCTTTGCAGGGCTCCAACCTCTGCTGGGGTGCAGTCACCCAAATTCAGGCACCAGGCAACACCCTCAGCGTCCCATGAGCTCCTGCCTGGCCCAGAAGGACTCAGGTCTCTCTGTGTCATGTCATAACCCCTCTGATAGCCCAGGACAACCCTGATGGTACGGAACACCCATGTCCCTATCCCTGAATGCAGCCATGGAGCTGCTTGCTACCAACCTTTACCCCCTTGCAACAGCAGCCCTGCAGTGCAACAGCATCGGCCTCATCAGCTCGGAACAGGAACTCAACTGCAAACCTGGAGCTACGCAAGATTGCAGCCATCTCGGCATCCACATCCACTACCTCTCCTTCCTGGGGGCAGAGGGATGTCACAGGGTTGGGGTCCAGGATATGCAGCCCAAGAGACACCAGCCACCCAGCCGGATGATGGTGGGAGGAAAAGCAGGGGCACAGCCTGGACAAAAACCTTGGGAAATACTGACAATAACCAAGCAGCTGGCTTCAAACCCTCCTGTGAAACCACCACGGATGTCCTGCTCTTATGTTGACCCCAAAGCAATGCATGGGGCTGGCTCCCTTTCCTGTCCCTATTTGCACCTCCCCTGTTGCAGATCCCACCACCCAGCCCCTCTACCAAAGCTTACCCCCAAAACCACAGAGGACGCTGCTCAGCAGCACTGCACAGCTTTACCCAACCCCTACAGACTAGGACCGCTTGGCATCCTGGGGAGCTCCAGTATGCCGCCCCACACCTTGAAGGTGAAGTTGGCATCAAACACCAGCTCTCGCTCGTGCCCCATGATCCTGCCGTTGTAGACGACCTGGCCTGGCCCAGCTCGGCTGCTATCTGGCACCTTGAAGAGGCGGAAAGTCGCTGAGACAAAGCGGCAGTCACCTGCAAGGGAGAGGTGGATGGGTCGGGCACTAAGCGGCCAGGCTGGGAACTGGCAGGGCCCAGCATCCTAGCACAGCTTCCCATGGCTGCCTGGATCCCATGGTCCCTGGTCAGACCCTCACCGATGACGGCCTCCAGCTCCTTGTTGCCAATGGTGACGGGGCTGGCGGTGACCAGGCATGGGGGGCTGAACCCCACCTCCTCAGCGATGCTGTACAGGTCTTTCCAGTACAGGGCTCCTGCCAGGCACTCCCCTGGCATGAGACCAAGGACAAGGTGATGGAGGCAAAGGTTTGGTCCCCATCCCATGCCACCCCCACTCCATTCCATGCCACTCCCCACCCTACGCACCCCACACCACCCTGTGCTTCCGGATGGTCTCGCTCAGGCGCTGGTTGGCGTAGATATCACTGAAGTACATCTCTCCCCCGGGCTGGCAGGCAGCAAGGAGTGAAAAGAGACCCCATGAAGCAAAGGGAAGAAAGTGGCAGGGAGAACTGTGCACCCCTCAATACTACCCTGCTCAGGACCCTCTGCAGAGGTGCCCTGTCCTGGCCCCAACCCACATCCCTGCCTTGCTGGAGCCTATTTGTGGCATCCCAGTGGCACCCCAACAGCAGGGCTACCCTAACCCTGCTCCAGTCCCGTCGCCTGCCCCGGTATTACCTTCAGCACACGATAAGCCTCGTGCAGCACAGCCCTCTTGTCAGGGACAAGGTTGATCACGCAGTTGGATCTGGGGAGAGGGAGACCAAGGCTCATTTGCACCCTCTCACACGCTCAGCACCACTGGCTATGCTGCACATTCACCAGCTGCTGCATGTCCCATCGCTTCATGCAGGATTCAGAGACACTGATTTGATCATTAAAAAGGCAGCTGGTATATTCCCAGGCTCTGGCCCAGATTCGGAGATTTTCTAGGATTTTCCCTTTCCTAACATATATTCTTGAAGGGGCAACCCAGCAGGATGTGGACCCAGACCCCAGCCCATGGCCTCAGGCAGCAGCAGGGCTGGGGCTGACAGTGCCCTGCGCAGTACCTACACAACAATATCAAAGCTCTCATTGGTAAGCCCAGCATCACTCAGCTTCTCCATGTAGCCCTGGAGGAACTCCACGTTCGGCTTTTGGTAGCCAAACTTGTCCATGTGGTAGGCAATGTGCTTCTTCGCTACCTCAACCTGGGAGAAGCAAGGGAACAATGGTGGGAGGATGCGGGGCAGGGGCGGGGGTGGGTGAAGGGATGCTGAGGGGACGAGAAGCTCTGGCTCTGCGCCATACCTGGCCCTCAGTCATGTCTATCCCAGTGATGTGGCCCTGCTCCCCAACCAGCTGGCTCAGAAGGGA
>NW_010398765.1:7408-8331 GCF_000710305.1 Buceros rhinoceros silvestris
TGCCCAGGTCCAGGATCCAGCATGATGCCAGGCGCTCAGGGATCACCAGACCACAGCCATAGTACCTGGGGAGATGTTGGGCTGAGCTGGGCGAAGGTGCCCCCATGGCGTGACGGTCTGGGGGGCTGCAGCCCACGGGGAAAGCAGCAGCAGTGGCGAGCCCAGGGGTTACCTGGCCACCACCTCCTCATGGGTAAGCCACAAAGCAGGCGCTCAGGGATCACCAGACCACAGCCATAGTACCTGGGGAGATGTTGGGCTGAGCTGGGCGAAGGTGCCCCCATGGCGTGACGGTCTGGGGGGCTGCAGCCCACGGGGAAAGCAGCAGCAGTGGCGAGCCCAGGGTTTACCTGGCCACCACCTCCTCATGGATACGCTCCAAAGCACTTCTCACCACCTTGGGAAGGGGCCTGGCTGGGGTGACACACACACTGGTTTTCAGGTCCTCGAATTTCTGCAGCTCTTTGCCATAGTAATCCTGAGATGGGAAGGACAGAGGTCACCAAACTACAGCAAGCTGTGCCCTGGGAGGTCCCCGTGCACCAAAACGCGGGGCCAAGATTGAGCTCAGCTTGTATGTGCCCCTGGTGTCCTCCGGCACTGGTGCTCTCATTCGCACCCAGCTAAAAAGGAGGTTAACATCAAGCATCCCTTTGTCCCCATCCTCCCCAGCTCCCCTTGCTCGCACACGCAGGCAGGGTTGTGCAGTAGGGGATTTAATTCCCATCTGCAGTAACTTTGCAGGCTGCAGCCACCGTTTCTCCAGCCAAGAGGGGTGCAGGAACGAGGGCAGGGAAACGTGGGGTTGCTCAGCATCCCCATCCCCGCGGGAAACCGGAGCAGAGCAGCCAACCGCACCTGATGTTTCTATCTGGGTCCTCGAAACGAGGTTTGTCCTGACCACGCAGCAGGCCCTGGGCTCA
>NW_010398765.1:8460-8805 GCF_000710305.1 Buceros rhinoceros silvestris
CTGTCCCCCCTCCGGCTCCCCCCTGCACCGCTCACCTGCACCTCCCGGTGGATCTGCTCTCCGCAGGAGGTTGTCACTGCAATGGGAAGGTGGGGCTGGTACCTGACGCCACAGGGACGGGCATTGCACCAGGCCCTCCCCAAGGTCCTGATGACCCCTCTTCCCCCAAATACAGAAGCACTTTTTGCCCCCACCCCTCGAGAGTACCCAGGGAGACCTCCTAAACTTGTAGCCTAGTGGGATCCTCCTGGGTGCGCCTGACAACATCCCTCCCAGCCCACACCCCCAGTCCCAGCTGCCCTCGAGGGACAAGCCCCCCAAAACTTCCCTGTAGGGCAACTCCCC
>NW_010398766.1:0-473 GCF_000710305.1 Buceros rhinoceros silvestris
TGCTGCGCACCCTGAGCTGAGGATGGCGGCCGGGCCAGGACGAGACGATGTGGTGAGTCCAGGGGTCATGCCAGGACGAGGTCATGGGGAGAAACCCTGTTTCTGGTGGTGTGGGTCCAGCGTGGTGCCAGGGCCATGGCTCTCCCAATGCACCCACAGAGTTGCACTCCTACGCCCAGACCTTGGTGGATCTCCTGCGCCAGGCTGGGGACTTCATCCGAAACCAGTTCGACTTCTCTTTCTTCTCTCGCACCCTGCCCCAGATCCTGGGCAAGATCTACGGGCATGTCTTCCCCCACCGTGTCCGCAGGGATGCCCCAGGTACCCTCCTGGCTGGGCCACCCTGTGACTGCTTGGGGTCCCATCAGTCCCCACTATGCTGGTGGCAGGGGTACCAACAAACAGCCTTCCCTGGAGCCCCATGGGGCTCCCCTACCCCTTGAACCTCCTGTCCCCTTCTTGTCCCTAACGGC
>NW_010398766.1:594-2254 GCF_000710305.1 Buceros rhinoceros silvestris
TTGACCCTCCTGTCCCCTTCTTGTCCCTACAGGCCCAGCTGTGGCAGGGGGACAGCCCAGACCCACGGCGGAGGGACCTCGGAGACCCCCCAGCAGGTAAGGCATGGTGACCCACAGGGTATGGGTGGAGCTAGAGTGTTTGGAAGCAAGATGCCCGTGGGCACTGGCATGGCTTTTTGGGAATAGCCAAAAGCATCGGGGTCTTGTTTTTCCTGCAACCAGGGCACACCTGGAGGGAGGTTGGCATGGTCCCCTGGGGTGCCCAGGGCCACTCAGCCCCACCAGGGGTGTGTGGGGTGGCACTGCCCAGGGGATGTGTGCCACCGGGCACCTGCCTGAGCTCGCCCTTCTGTGATTGCAGGCAGGGGGCTGGGCGGCTGCCCCCCTTCGCAGGGCTCTTCAGGGCCGTGGGGCCCCGGCTGCAGGACTGGGTGGAGGCGCTGAGGGACATGGAAGGGAGCAGCCCCCCAGCACCCGGCAGCTCCCCGGGGAGATGTGGCTCTTCCTGCAGGTATTTGGGGAGGGATGGACTGGGGGGAGCTCCTGCCACTCTGGTGAAAGTGCCACCAGGGACAAAAGCCCAGCAGTCCCCCTGTGTCCCCTCATGACAACCCTTTGGCCCGTCACCCCCTGTGCAGCTACAGAGGTGGCATCTCTCACTCTGCCACCACAGAGGGAGCCTCCCAACTTCCCCAGCTGAAACCTGTGCTCCCAGTCCCCACCAGTACAGTGCCAGCCATGGGTTTGACCCCCTGGCTTAGGATTTCACCCAACACATCTATAAAGACAGTGCATGTCCTCAACGCCCCATCCAGCACCAGCCCAGACATGCCCTGTGCTCTGCCGCTGTGCACCTGCCTATGCCCACAGGTGTCCTGTGGGTACGCACCACTCACCTCGTCCTCCCTTCCCTTCAGCAGGGCAAAGAGGAGGTGGTGAAGGAGCTGGTGGGACAGGGACGAGCTTTCCTCGCCCAGCTGCGGGCAGAGCTGGACCTCAGCATCCCTCTTGAAGCCATAGAGCTAAAACAGGCACCTGAAGAGCTGGCGGGGACCCCTGCACCAAGCAGTGAGCTGCGGGAGCTGTGGCCTGGGGCCAATGGGGCAGCGGGGTGTCCATCCACCAGCCAGCTCTGAACCCAGGCAGTGCCCACTGCCTGGCTCCGAGCTCAGGTGGTGCCCACCAGCCACATCCCCACCAGGGCTTTCACACCTCCTTCGATGGCAGGGTCCATGAGGGAGAAACGTGAGCTGGTGCCCACAAAGCTGCCAGGGGTGGAGAAGGAGGAGGAGGCAGGTGCAGGCAGAGGTAAGCACCCCACAGCGACTGTGGGATGCCACATGCCACCATGGGGACACTGGTAAGCCTGGCCTCAGCTTGCACCCTAGTCCCAGGGCTGGTTGTCCCATGCTGGTGGACCAGCCCTTGGACGTACACCCTTCAACAGGGATCCTCTGCCCTTGCTCCCCCAGCATCCCTAGAGTAGGGGTGCTCCTCCCTGGGGTGGGCAGTAGCGTGGTGCCCCCACAATTCACCCCTGATGTTCCACCTCCATCACCCTCCTGACTGTCCTCGCGGTTGCAGCCTGCCCTGGACTCAACGAGTCAGCGGTGCGGGTGGGTGCGGTGCGGGAGCTGTACGCCTGGGTCCTGCGGGGGCC
>NW_010398766.1:2423-2693 GCF_000710305.1 Buceros rhinoceros silvestris
TGAGCCCCTCACCCTGGCAGCCAGGCAGTGCCACCCCCCAGCCCATCACTGCCCTGCTGTGCCCCTGGCTCCACTGGGACTCATGGTGTTGTCATCTCCCTACAGATCCTGGTGGACTTGGGCTCCAAAAACGCCAAGGGGCTGTACCGGGCGCAGGTGCGGGCTGTGGTGGGGGGCCGCCCCACAGCCTTCACTGGCCTCGTGGGGCTGGAGAGCGACTCGCTGGCCCGCAGCATGCCTGGCCTGGTCGCTCTGGCAATCGAGACACCG
>NW_010398766.1:2839-3415 GCF_000710305.1 Buceros rhinoceros silvestris
CTTAAGGGTGCCTCTGGGACACCAAGCCAGCATGGGGCAGGGTGCTGGGGCAGGGGTCTCTCATGTCCTTCAACCACAGCCCCCTCCCCATCTCAGGCTCTTCCACCCATTTGTTCCTCATTGTGCCTCAGTTTCCCTCTTCCCATCAGCACCGCCCGAAGTCCCTGGGGCAACGGGATGCCGGGGAGCGCCATGAGCATCTCAGCAGGGATCACAGCCCTCCTCTTCCCTGGGACGCTCACCTTGGCAAGCCCACCCCCACCCCATTTTCCCCAGAGACACCTGGGCTGTTATTTATTTGTACAGAGAAAGGTTTATTTTTCAATAAAGAAGGGCTCTATTTTCCCATAGCTGGCAAGTGCTGCTGTGCCATGCGGTGCTGGTGAGATGGGCACTGGTGGAGGGAGTTTCCGCGGGGGACAAGACATCCCACTGCATTCCTGTTCCCATTTCCCTGTACCTCGACGTGATGCTCCCAGCCTCGATTCCTGCTCCTGGCATCTATCCCAGCCTGGCATAGACTCCCCAGCCCTCCCGGGGGTTGGACACCCCCCTCTGCCCAACACAGCACCCATA
>NW_010398766.1:3573-6341 GCF_000710305.1 Buceros rhinoceros silvestris
CCGCACGGAACCTTCTGCTGGTGCAGGGGCTGGGCGTGCCCTGGCCAGTGGCAAGTGCTGGGGTGGTGCCACCCCTGATCCTGGGCATCAGAGGGTACCAACCCCTCCTGCTCATGGGAAGCCTGCTGCTCCCCAGGGACCGCTCCTCCCAGTGCCCAGCAACGCCTGCGCTGGGATGCCCAGACATGGATGGACACCCGTGGGGCCAACAAGTCTGCTGGTGCAGGGGCTGGGCGTGCCCTGGCCAGTGGCAAGTGCTGGGGTGGTGCCACCCCTGATCCTGGGCATCAGAGGGTACCAACCCCTCCTGCTCATGGGAAGCCTGCTGCTCCCCAGGGACCGCTCCTCCCAGTGCCCAGCAACGCCTGCGCTGGGATGCCCAGACATGGATGGACACCCGTGGGGCCAACAAGGCCAGCTGTGCCTGCCCATCTCCCCTTCTCCAGGCACAGGGGTGCCGGAAGAGAGGGGTGGGACCAGGGATCTGGTGCCAGCACCCTTCCCCCTCGGCACCTGGCACCATCCATCTCCCGCTCCGGCCGTCAGCCGGACATCCGCTCGGCCGAGCCAGGCAGGGAGGTGGCCAGGGCCTGGCACGGCGTGAGGGCACCTCATGAGGGACCTGCTGGGGCCACTGGCCCTGCTTGGGGCACTGGTGCTGTCAGGTGAGCAGGGTCCTGGGGTCTTGGGCATGGGGGATACTGCGTTGCTGGGGGGTCTGGACTCCTTTGATGGGAGGTGATGGTGACTAGGTCCAAGCTGGGGCACAAGTTTCCTCAGGGCTGCATTTTGGGTGTTGCCTGGCAGAGTCCCATCGCTGCACATCCCCTGCACTCTGTCCTGGCTGTGCCAGCCGGTGCCATGTCCCTGCCTGGGCCGTGTGTGTGCCTGTCTGCCCATGCACAGTGTCACCCCATCTGTGTGTCCCTGTGTGTGCCTGTGTGTCCCTTGTGTGTGCACAACGATGCTGCACCTGTGGCCACATCTCCCTGCATGTACCAGGTCCATGTCCGTGTTTCCACACGTGTCTCTGCGTGCATCCCCCTATGTGCACAGTGCCACCGCGTCTGCACCCAAGTGTCTCGTGTCTGTGTGTCCCTGTGTGTGCTGGGTTTGTATCTGTGTGTCCCTCTGTGTCCGTACCCAGGTCCTTGTCTCATGCACATCCGTGTGCCTCCGCATGTCTGTCATTCCCACATGTCCCTTGTCCGTGCCCCTGCACAGCAGACACGCAGTGTCCTTGCCAGCTCCTGTCCCCTCCATCCTCACACAACCCTGCCCTCGCCAAGCATCCCTGTGGGATGGCACTGGGCCCAGTAACCCCCTCAGTCCCTCTTGGTTCGCCTGACCCCACCCCCCAGGCGGGCTCTGTATGAACCAGGAGGAGCGGCTCATCCACTACCTCTTCGAGGAGAGGGGCTATGACAAGGAGGTGCTCCCTGTCGTCTCCATCGATGAAGTCGTGGATGTCTACCTGGCACTCACTCTCTCCAACCTCATCTCGCTGGTGAGCGCCAGTGCCCACTGTGGGGTGACCCCAACCATGCCTCACCCCCAGGGCTGACTGGGTGGGGGGATCTCTGAGGCCACTGTCCCAAACCCTGGCTGGTGAGGTCCTGGGCTGCAGGGGATGGCTCCTGGGCATGGTCCTGGCATCTCACTGCCCCACACTGTTGTTGCAGAAAGAGGTGGACGAGACGCTCACCACCAACATATGGCTCGAGCATGTGAGTAGGGACAGGCATGACAGCGTGACTGAGACATCGACCTCAGGGTGGCCCAGCATAGCGAGGGTGTGATCTGGAAGGGCATGTCCCCTTTCAGGGCTGGACCGATTACCGCCTGCAGTGGAATAAGTCTGAGTTTGGGGACATTGAGGTGCTCCGCCTGCCACCAGACATGCTGTGGCTGCCTGAGATAGTCCTAGAGAACAAGTGAGCCATGCCTCAGTTTTCCCTCCCAACCTACCCAAGCTGTGCCTGGTGCGTGCCCAGGGCTCCCCATGCCCATCAGCCTGGCTCTCTCCTGGCACAGCAATGATGGGCTCTTCGAGGTAGCCTACTACTGCAACGTCCTCGTCTACAACACGGGCTACGTCTACTGGCTGCCACCTGCCATCTTCCGCAGCGCCTGTCCCATCAACGTCAACTTCTTCCCCTTCGACTGGCAGAACTGCACCCTCAAATTCAGGTGCTGGAGGGTGGCTGGAGCAGAGCAAGACAGGGGTGGGCAGCAGGTTGGGCATCCCCGCCCCCCGCGGTGCCCGCCACAGCCAGCACTTTCCCTTGCTGTTGGGGTGCAGCAAGGTGGGGGTTTGCAGGTGACTCAGTGGCCTGAGCCGAGTGGCCTGAGTCCATCACGCTTGAAGTCAGGGCACGTGGGAGAGTGTTGGGTACGAAGGAGAAGGTGCAGTCCCTCACTGCCTGTTCCCCCTGTCTGCGGGCCAGCTCGCTGGCATACAGTGCCCTGGAGATCAACATGCACTTGAAGCAGGAAACTGACCCGGACACGGGCAAGGATTACCCGGTGGAGTGGATCATCATTGACCCTGAAGGCTTCACAGGTAACTTGTGCTCTCTGCCATGGCCTGGAGCAGTGGAACACCCTCTATGGGGCTTGGGGAATGCTGGCACTGGGACACCCTGCCATGGAGACGCCCGAGTACCTGGGGTTTTGGCAACTTGCACCCATCCTGCCAGACTTGGAGGTACCCAGGCCCAGGATGGGGAGCCCAGTGCTGGCGGGGCTGGGGGGGATGGGGGGGGGAG
>NW_010398766.1:6444-7312 GCF_000710305.1 Buceros rhinoceros silvestris
GGAGCCCAGTGCTGGCGGGGCTGGTGAGGATGGGCATGGCAGGGGTTCCCCTTGCCATGCGCTGTCTCATATGCCCCTGCAGAAAATGGGGAATGGGAAATCATCCACCGCCCAGCCCGCAAGAACATCCACCCTGACCAGCCCCCTGAGAGCAGCGAGCACCAGGACATCACATTCTACCTCATCATCAAGCGCAAGCCACTCTTCTATGTCATCAACATCATCACACCCTGCATCCTTATTGCCTTTATGGCCATCCTCGTCTTCTACCTGCCCGCTGACAGTGAGTGAGCCCTGTGGCACCCACGCCGCCCATGGTGGTCGCCTCATGGGGCACCTCCATATCCCACACCTCCACCAGGTCCTGGGACATGGGAACAACCCAAAGCCCAGCATGAGGACATCCTGGCACTGGGACAGCCCCATGCAGGACACCATCATCTCAGCCAGGCACCCTGGCAGGGACACACTTGGGCACACAATATCCCACATGGGTCCCATAATAGAAACCCCTATACGGGGCACTGTGTCCCACTGTGCGGCACTGGAAGGGCAATCCTGGCACTGGGGGCACTGGGAAGGGGACCTGGGACAGGGTTTGTCATGAGCTCACTTGCTCTTCAGGTGGTGAGAAGATGACTCTGGTGATCTCGGTGCTCCTGGCCCAGTCTGTCTTCCTCCTGCTCATCTCCCAGCGCCTGCCTGCCACCTCCCAGGCCATCCCCCTCATTGGCAAGTGAGTTCTGGGCACTGCTGGGTGCAGCGGGGACATCGTGGGGTCCCTGCAGTGACAGAGGGCAGCTCTGCCTGTGCCCAGACCCTGTGGCAATGTCAGCCCCAGTTCCTTGCCCTGCCTCTACCTGTCCCC
>NW_010398766.1:7487-7949 GCF_000710305.1 Buceros rhinoceros silvestris
ATGATGCTGGTGACAGCCGTGGTGCTGATCTGCGTCGTGGTCCTCAACATCCATTTCCGCACGCCCAGCACCCATATCATGTCCGACTGGATCAAAGAGGTGAGCAGGGGGCTGGGCTGGGCTGGGCTGGGCTGGGCTGGGCTGAGTGAACTGGTGGGTGCAGGGGTGGCACCGTGCACCATGGAGGTCATGGGACAGCACAGTCCTGGCATTGCATCAAGCTGTCCCATCTGTGCCACTCCAAGGGGTTGCACACCCAGGCTGGGGACAGAAACTGGGGACAAGGTGGCATTGCACTAGGGAGGTGGCCTAGGGACCTGACCATCCTTCCTGTGCCCCAGGTCTTTCTGGAGAGCCTGCCTCACCTGCTGGGCATGTCACAGCCGGCTGAGAGCCCGGCGGGTGCCCCATGCATCCGGCGCTGCAGCTCGGCCGGCTACATCGCCCAGGGCGGGGAGGCCT
>NW_010398766.1:8170-8540 GCF_000710305.1 Buceros rhinoceros silvestris
CAAGTCCCGCAGCGAGCTCATGTTTGAGAAACAGTCGGAGCGGCACGGGCTGGCCAGTCGCGTCACCCCTGCCCGTGAGCCTTGGCCCCTCCATGGGGACACGGGGAAGGGTGGTAGGGTGAGGGTCTCTGGGGGTGGCAGACCTTCAGAGCCTGTTTCTCCGCCCCACTTGCCCTCAGGTTTGGCGCTGCCAGACGCAGGCAAGGAGCAGCTCTTTGAGCACATCAAACCCATTGTTGATGACACCAACTTCATTGTCAAGCACATGCAGGAGGAGAACAGCTACAATGAGGTGGGGGCCATGGGCATGGGCAGGACAGAGGGGGTTCACTGTGCCCAGTGTGCCCCCCACTGCCCTGCTCCCGGCTCC
>NW_010398766.1:8709-9535 GCF_000710305.1 Buceros rhinoceros silvestris
ACCGTGTGGCCCGGACCTTGGACCGCCTCTGCCTCTTCGTTGTCACCCCCGTGCTGGTGGTGGGTACCCTCTGGATCTTCCTCACGGGCATCTACAACCATCCGCCACCACTGCCCTTCGCCGGAGACCCCTATGACTACCGGGAGGAGAACAAGCGCTTTGTCTAGGAGTCCCATAGGCCAGCCCCCCACCCACCTGTCTTGGCTTGGGAAAATAAAGCTGCAAGCTTCTCACCACGGGGTGCTGAGCTAGTGGCTGCTCTCGGTGTCCCTCCCCTCCAAGGCACGGTGCCCAGCCTGAGAACTGTGTGTGATGCCCACCCAGGGAAGAGGCGCTGTGGAGTGTCCTGAGTGTGGTGGTCCTCAGCTGTGGCTGGAAGGGGGGTGGTTCCCAGGGGGGATGTGGTGGTACCAGCCCTACTGCCCTCGTTAGGCTGGGCATTTGGGACTGGATGGATCCCCCCAGCATGGCACCATTGTGCAGTGGGCAGAGATGCCATCAGTGCCCACACCACCCCCCAAGGCCATGACCCCCCAGCCAGACCCACAAGTGCTCCCGTCAGCACACCCTGTCCCACAGCTCCCGGCTGAGAGGGGTGGGTGCCTCCTTCCCCGGCTCAGCAGCGGAATGCCGGGGCTCCGGTTTCAGGGGACACAGCTGACACCCCGCCACTGGCAGTGGCCCAGGACAGCTGTCACATCCTCTCCACTGAGCCAGGAATCTCACCCCCCCACTCCAGCCCCCCTACACAGGGCCTGCCTGGATTTGGACCTCCAAGGCAGGCATCTCTCCCCAGGAGACGTGGTGGGACTTGCCTGCCTGTTCC
>NW_010398766.1:9691-9961 GCF_000710305.1 Buceros rhinoceros silvestris
GCACTGCTGGGGGTGCTTGCAGGGGGGCACTTGCAGGGGGGCACCCCTTTTCCATAATCTTGGGTTTCCACTGCAGAGAGATGCAGTGAGAGACAGGGAAACTGAGGCACATAGCTCATTTTGCCCCTAGACTTCCAAGCCCCCACTCCCAGCACAAAATGCCAGAGAAGTTTTCCAGCAAAAGGGCATCACCCCGCTGGCAGGGAGGTGGCGTGGGTGATCACCCCTCCCTCCTCGGCCCCTGTGGCTGTTGGGAACAGCTGACGGTGG
>NW_010398767.1:0-967 GCF_000710305.1 Buceros rhinoceros silvestris
CCGTTAGATGCCAAAGCCCCAGAAGCCCCGGCGGTTCGGGGCGCCCAGCTTGGTGCCCGAACACCCGGCGCCCTCCGGTTTGTCCCCACCCGAACCGGGGGGCACCTCCAGCCCCAGAACTCCCCGGAGCTTCACTCCCAGCCTCCCGCAAGGGGCAGAGAGCAGCACGCCCCTGCCCGCCCCCCTCACCCTTCTTGAACTCCTCCAGCATGGCGTCCAGCTTGGTGTCGTGGAAGACGACGTGGACGGGGTGGTTGTAGAACTTGGTGATGGTTTTGAGGGGGGTGCAGTCGTCGGGGTCAACGAAGGCCAGGTCCTTGACGTAGAGGATGTCCATGATGTTGGAGCGCTCGTCCTCGAAGACGGGGATGCGGGTGAAGCCGCTCTCCATGATCTCCGACATGGTGTTGAAGTCCAGGATGGCGTCGCTGTTGATCATGAAGCAGTTCTGCAGCGGGGTCATGATGTCCTCCACCGTCTTGGTGCGGAGCTCCAGGGCTCCCTGGATCATGTTGAGCTCCTCCCTCACCAAGTCGTTGTAGGGTTCCGTCACCTTCAGCATCTCCACCAGCTTCTCACGGTTGTAGACAGTGCCGATCTCCTGGCCCAGGATGCAGTCGAGGAGCTTGCTGATGGGGTAGGAAAGCGGGAACGTCAACAGCATGACGAACTTGGTGATCACGATGGTGTTGGCACCCACGGCCAGCCCGTGGCGGGAGCAGATCGCCTGGGGCAAGATCTCGCCGAAGATGACGATGCCGATGGTGGAAGCGACGATGGCGCCAATGCCGGAGCCGATGAGGTCATCGAGGAAGATGGTGAGGGTGGTGTTCACCAGCACGTTGCCCAGCAGCAGGGAGCAGAGCAGGTAGTTGCCCTTCCGGCGGATGGGCTCGATCTTACGGGCGTAGCGCTTCTCCTTCTCGGTGCCACAGCTCTGCACGATGCGCAGCTCCATGGGGTCCAG
>NW_010398768.1:0-221 GCF_000710305.1 Buceros rhinoceros silvestris
AGGCAGCCAGCGCGGTGTGTCCGTCCCACCTCTGCGGCGTCGGCAGTTAAACCGCTGCTGGGAGGCGGAGGGGGCACAGGGACCACCCTCCTGCTTCTCCCAGGGGCGAGGTCCCGGCTCTGCCCGAATATTAAAATGATTTAAACGCCAGGACTCGCCACCCAGTCCCCGCTGCACCCTGCCACGCTGGCAGGGCCACCGGGGACACACCGAGGAGAAGG
>NW_010398769.1:0-1041 GCF_000710305.1 Buceros rhinoceros silvestris
AGGAGAGGAGAGGAGAGGAGAGGAGAGATAATTGGGGTTGTTTAGCATGAGTTCACATAAAATCAGGGAAGTTTTCTTGAGCCGTACAAAGCGCAAACCGAGTGAGGGTGCAGTGTCATCCACATGTCATCATAGAAAACCAGGGCTCAGGAGGAATCAGAGGATCATGGAGTTCTGGTGGGGATGGACCCCACTGTCCCCAGTAAGAACCACCTTGCCAAACCCAGCTCCTGAACGGAAATGTGTGCCAGGAGACATCCTCACCTAAATCTTCACCCTGAATCAAACCCAAGGCCAGGACCTCAGTCCTGTCCTCCGGTTAGGCAGAGGGTGGGCTCCACCAGGAGCCTTGCTTTGGGCCATGGTCAGTGGTCCTGAAACAGGGACAGTCCCCTGGGGACCAGGAGGACCAGGCACCCTCTGCCACCACCTTGGACACGAACCCAACATCTGCACCATGTAGGTGCAAGCAGATGCCGCAGCACAAGCCAGGAGCAGGGGGTGATTCCACACCAGGCATCTGGAGCAGGAAGAACATGATCCAGCTCCTCAGGGATCATGATGCTTCCTCTGCAATCGAGCAATGATGGCTGAGCACCAGCAAGCGCTGGCCTGTTAGCCAAGGAGCAGAGCAGGGGACCCGGGGCAGGACGGACAGTCATCAGACCGGGAACACCGTGAGGTGATGCATCGAGCCCGGATGAGCTGAGCTCTGATATGGCCCATCACAGTGACTCACCGAGCTGCCCTCCGAAAACCACAGGAGGACAACGACGTGAGAGGACAATGAGGTGACGGCACATCCCTTGTGCCATCCCCCTTCCCCGGAAACCAGCTGGAGAGATTCCCAACATGAGGAAAGCAGCGGCCTTGCGTAAGACTCGTGTAATGAAGTAATCACGACTGAGGCAATACCTCCCCCGTAATCACTGCCGGCTCCTAAGGGCTATAAAAAACCAGTCCAAAAACCAGTTTGTCATTGCACATGAAGACAAACCCCAGATACGGAGTGGCAGCTTGGCAGGCGCCGTCCCCCCTCCC
>NW_010398769.1:1450-2065 GCF_000710305.1 Buceros rhinoceros silvestris
AAAACCAGTTTGTCATTCCACATGAGGACAACCCCCAGATACGGAGTGCCAGCTTGGCAGCCGCTGTCCCCTGTCCCACACAGCCGCTCGGGCACACACCTCTCGGGGATGCTCGGTGGGTCCAGAAGCACAAGTGGGTGAAAGCGTCTCGTTTGGAAAGCTGCTTACAAAAACATGCCGCTTGCCCCTTCCAGCAGGTCTGACGCTGCCGGTACTTTGAGCCTCATCTTCCCCGAGCCAGCATCCAGCTGGGGGCTCCCCTCACTCTGCCTCACCCTTCACAGGCTGCTTCCTTCTACAGAACCTAAAATTAAGCAAGAGGTAGTTGGTGCGGGTGGGGGCCACCCCACTCCTTTGCTGTGGGGTGCGATGGGGGTGACACCATCAGTAAGTTCCAGCTCTTGGTAAATGAGCGTTTGTCACTTGCAAGAAGATGCTGCGGGTGACTTCATCTGCTTTGGAAAGAGTTGAGTCACTTGTAATTACCGACAGGCACCAGCGGCAATCCCAGCGCTGCTGTGGGATTACTGGGAGCACCCATGGCTGTGGGGCAGCCTCCGGGGAGCTTCCCTGGGGCTTTGGCCCAGACACGGAGCCCCTCGGTGACTGTTCCCC
>NW_010398769.1:2119-4001 GCF_000710305.1 Buceros rhinoceros silvestris
GCTTCCCTGGGGCTTTGGCACAGACACGGAGCCCCTCGGTCACTGTTCCCCACCGCCCACAGCCGTACGTGCCCGTGATGCCCCACCGAAGCAATGTGTCCAAGGTACATCCTCCCATCCCGTCCCCTCCCGCCAGCCACCACCGTCCCTGTCGCTGTCACCATTGCACACCAGTGTGCTGGTCCAGGTGGGGAGCCCAGAGGGGGCTGGAGGGTCCCGTCCTGGCCAGGATTTGCAGTGTTGTGAGTTTGACCTCATTTATTTTCCATTTGCTGCTGCAAAAGAGAGCAGCAGCCCTAACGCCAGCAGGGCTGGGCATGTCACCCAGCACCAGGTGGGAGCACAGGCCACCACTGTCTGTCCCAGCTCATCCTCGCTGGAGGAAGAGCAGGACCAGCTTGGGAATGTGGAGGTGGTTGGGCATCGCCTGAGGGGTTCTCACTGCTCCCCATCACAGCCCGTGACAGACAGGCTGTGTGCCGGGGAAGGGAAGAGCAAAGAGTGTCCAAAGGTGAGGCTTTGCAAACATCACCTGGCCTTTCCCACTGCCAGGACTGGACTGGCCACCTCCAAACTGGGCTGGCCACCTCCAAACTGGGCTGCTCCCCTGCAGCCACCAGCTGGGGATGGGACCCTCCAGGCAATTTGCCACCAGATGGCACCAAATCAACTGGCCTTGAGGGCTCACGATGGGCAGCTTGGAGCCATCGCCACCCCCAGACCAGACCTTGTCCCCCACCACCCTGCTCCTCTTCCCCCCAGCTCGGCCGGCAGCAGCTGGAGCCGCCTGCGCCATCCGTGGGGCTCAGGCACGTGGTCATTTGCATCGCGTATCGCTCTGTGTCCAGCGGCGTCGGATGAGGCGCCTCCCACTGCGTGTTTATATGGTGGAAAATTAAATGATTAAAATGAGCGTTTGCGTTTCGGCGGAAACTATGAGGTGGTGATGAGTGTGGCCAGATCTCAGCAGCCTTTTGTGTCAACACGACCACGGGCTCGGCCTTCGCCTGTCTGCGCCTCCGAGAGCAGCATCAGTCACTCCTCCTCACGTCCAACAGGCGCTTGGGAATAGAAGGACCCGGGTTGTTTATTTGTGCTTTTAGGGGTATTTAATTTGCATAACGACTCTTGCTGAGGGCAGAGCAACAGCAGCAGTTCATTCATCGGCTACTCGTTATCAGGAGCAGCTAATGCGATCTGCTGCCTCGCTGAGATGGTAACGACCTGGGATTACTAAACTTACATCAATGGTTCTTCCTCCTCCCCGCCCAGGACAGAGTGGGGCGCAGCCTGCCCAGCCCCCTACCCTCAGCAAGGGCCTTCGGGGGGTTCTCAGTCCCTTCTTTCACCATCGCCCACCCTGGAGTTGTTTTGGTGAGGAGGGTTTTGGGTGGTCCAGGGCTGCAAGGCTGGTCTTTAATCCCGAGACTATCACAGCCACCTGCCCTGCGCTACTGGGTTTCCCCCTCCTCTCTTCACCCCTCCTGCCCTCTCTGCTTCATCACTAAGAGCATTAAAATGGTGCAGTGTGGGTCTAAATTCTCCGTGATAAAGGGGCTGGTCCTTTCTAGCATGAGAATTACATAGTTGTTTATATTTTATATATTTATTGTTGTTACGTATTATATATGTATTTATTGCTTTATTTTATATACATACACATATAAGGTGAAGACCCCAGGTGAGGGTCTGGGGGTCCGTAGCTGACCCCGAGAGCAGCCCCATCCCTGGGAGTGGTGCTGTGCTGGGTGTTCTGTGCTCAGGGAGGCGTCTGTCCATCACGGAGTGTGTCCATCATGCACCCAGTGTCCACCAGCACCACCCTGCTCTGCTTTGGTACCAAGGTTACAGCACCCGGCATCCTGGTAGCACCAAATCACCA
>NW_010398769.1:4131-4787 GCF_000710305.1 Buceros rhinoceros silvestris
ATCACGAGCTCAGCTGAGACCAAAGCCATCGGCTGGGGCAGAGTTCAGGTTGTTTTGCAGAGCTGTGAGCTGCCCCCAGACTCCCAGTGCCCATCCCGGGTCTTTCTGGGCAGGGGGTGGTTCTGGAAAGGGGATCTGGGGTGTCCCGGAGAGGAGAGGCAGGAGGTGAGGGGATGAGGATGGGCAGCGCTCCCCCCACCCCATGTCCACACACCTGTCAGTCATGCACATACGTGTCAGGACATGTGTTTGTACACGTGTGTGCACAATCCCAGCATCTCGACATCTCCCTTGAGCCTTCTACCTTCCTCTAGTACCACATCCAACCTGGAGCCAGCTAGGGAGCAGCATGACCCCCCTGCACCCCACCACACACCTGTCAGTCATGCACATACGTGTCAGGACATGTGTTTGTACACGTGTGTGCACAATCCCAGCATCTCGACATCTCCCTTGAGCCTTCTACCTTCCTCTAGTACCACATCCAACCTGGAGCCAGCTAGGGAGCAGCATGACCCCCCTGCACCCCAACATCCAAGGAGCAGGGGAAAGGGCCCCCAGCTCACCCTGCACATCTCCCTGGGCCCAGCCAGGGGGTCCCAGGTCCCTGACAGCAGCCGGTGAGGGGGTGCTGGGAGCCCGGCAGTGGCCAAGCT
>NW_010398769.1:5117-5580 GCF_000710305.1 Buceros rhinoceros silvestris
CTGGCCAGGGTGGGCCCGGGGAGTGGGTCGGGGCCACCCGAGTGGGACTGCACACCCTGTGCCAAAGGGTCCTGGAGCTATCCAGGTCCAGGAGCTATCATCTCCTCCAGCTATCCAGGAGAGGCTGGGAAGGAGCGGTGAAGCGGGATCAGGGGGAGGAGGGTGCTGGATCACCCCTGGAACCGGGGTCCTGATGTGGCCCCTCACCCGCAGAGCCATGCAGGAGGAGCTGGGCTGTCCCCAGCCCCTTGGGAACTGAGCCGGAACACCCGTGGACAGGGCAGCACAGGGTTGGTTCCAGCTATGGGGGGCCCATGGCAGCCCCCCATCACCTGCACGCTGCTGGTCCTGCTGCTCGCGCTCCCAGTGCTTCAGGTAAGTGTCCCCGGGGTGGACGGGACCGTGGTGGGCAGCGGGTGGGCAGGGAGCATGGCGGTCCCCTGCCTGTCACAGCCACCTCGGG
>NW_010398769.1:5752-5980 GCF_000710305.1 Buceros rhinoceros silvestris
GGGGTCTGGCCAGCCCTAGAGCTGTCTGCCCACAGTCCTGGGCAGGGGACAGGCCTCCCCCAGCACGTCCCCATCCCTGTCCCCATCCCTCTCCCACGCCTCTTGCTGCCCGACCCGGAGCTGACACCAAGCTGCAGCCCTGCAAGCTGCCGGCACCGCTGCACCCACTTGGGTGCGTTCACAGCAGCTTCTGGGGGAGGATTTGCTGGCGGGGAGGGAGGTGGGTGG
>NW_010398769.1:6334-6621 GCF_000710305.1 Buceros rhinoceros silvestris
GGCTTTACTCACAGCATCCTACGTGCCTCAAAGGAGCCCCAAACCCCAAGGGCCCAGAGGAGCACGCCCAGGTGTGAAGGTTGGGATGGCTGGAGGGTGCAAGGACGGGGTGTGGGCTGCTCCCCGTCCCCAGGAGGACCCATGGGGACAGCTGGCACCAAGACCCCTGAAACGGGGGGACAGAGAGTGTTTGTGAGTCTGGCAGCCAAACCCATCCTGAGCTCCTCGAACAGCTTCAGCGGTAAACGCCAGGGAGAGGAGGGCTCTGGGGGGACAGGGTCTGCTCG
>NW_010398769.1:6923-11344 GCF_000710305.1 Buceros rhinoceros silvestris
GGGAAGGGAAGGGAAGGGAAGGGAAGGGAAGGGAAGGGAAGGGAAGGGAAGGGAAATCAGGGCCAGAGCAGCACTGGAGGCTTTGAGGGCTTTATAAGGAGAGCAATGGCATCAGGCCTTTTCCCATATGGGGAAACTGAGGCATGGCAAGGCATTGCCTGCCCTGAAGCAGGCTCTGGAGCTAGCACTGCACGTGAGCTGCTCTGCTGCTCCAGCGGCCACACTGCATTGCCATAAATAATAAAAACCAGCAGCTTTGCAGCTAAAAGGGGCTGTGGCACCTCTGCCTGGTCCAGGTCCTTTGCGACGATGTCGCAGTGTGCTTTCCCAGTGCTGCGCCCAGCAGCCACCACCAAAATGCAGATTTTGCAGACTGGGAATTTCCTTGTAGATCTTGCGTAGGAAAAGGAAACAAAATCTCCTGGAGGAGGTGAAGGGACCCCAGAGGAGTGGCTGTACAGTGGCCAGGGCAGGGAAGGACAGAGCTCAGATGAGTGATGCTTCAACACCCCCCACTGCCCTCCAGCCTTGGATCCACCTCCTGCCCTCGCCCCTCTATTTCTCCAGCTTTTCTATCTCTGTCTGCACACCTAGAACCATCAGCGACCAAATCGCGTGTCTTGGCCCAAAAACTCTGCCCCAGACATGGCCTGTATCTGGATGCCGCAGCCCCCACTGCAGCCCCCTGTGGGTGTGGATGCTCAGGAGTGGGCATGGACACTTGGCAACAGGCATGGACACTCAGGAACGGGTGTGCAAAATTCATGGCCTCTATTCGGCCTCAATCTCCAGCTGGAAGCCGAGGGGGCAAACCCCAAAAGTGGGGATTCCCAAGCAGCCCTACCCCAGGGAGCTGAGCCACCACATCCCTTGCATTTTGGGGAGCTGGGGGGCTGGGACATGCTCCTCAGCACCAAACCCCTCTCAGGAGGTCAGCAGAGGTCAGCGGGCCCACTTTGCAGCATTTCCCCAAAGAGCTGGGGAACAGCAGGGTGAGCTGTGACGCTCGATGCCTCCGATTAAAACACACCAGCCCGAACATGAGCTAAACCCACGTGAGCAAACCCCAGCCAGCGAGGGGAGGATTATACACGGGGGTTGTTTTAATCTCTAATTATGTGGTTTCCTCGCTCAGGCTTTGAACGTGCTGGGCTCTGCCCTGCTGACGGGGTTGGCCTCTCTGTCGTTAAGCTCAGCCTCTTGATGGAGCAGTGCCCTGACACGTCACAGGCTTTCGGAGGGCACTGGAGAGAACGGCGGCGGTTCCTCACAGTGTTTACAAGGCAAACAGTAGAAAGCTGAGGAAATGGCAGGGTCCAAGAGCGCGGTTACGCAGATGGGCTCTCCTGGGGCTGACTGCAGCAGAACTGGTGAATAGCGGCTGGTCCTCTGCGTGCGCAGGGCTTCTAATGCCCTAATGCCCTCCTGTCTGCCCTTTCCCCCTCCCAAGGTGCGAGCGACACATCCTGACTGCTCCATCGTCCTCTATTTCCACGAGCAAGAAGCTGAATGTCTGGAGATGATCAGGAGGGAAAGTCAAATGCCAGCCCACCCCGGGCAGCGAGGTGAGAGTGAGCCGCCCGCCCTGCACGGGCTCGTCTCCCTCGGGAGGAGGAGGAGGGTTTGCTAAGGGGGTCTGTGGAGGACGGTGGGTGGCAGGGCGGTTGCAGAGCGCACGCGGGTGCAGGTGTTTGCAGGAAAATGGAGACAGCACCGAGGCAAATGTTACAGAGCATCCCTGGAGAGCCCCGAGAAATGCTGCTGCAGGGAGAGACGGGGCTGAGGGGGGTACGGGTGGGCTGAGGGATGCCAACAACTGCAGCAGCCAAGTCCCTCCGACTCACGGCATGTGGCAGTGACGGTGTGCTCCATGCCCCAGGCAGAGCCTCCTGCCCCACTCCCGTCCTCCTCACACCAGTGCGCCAGGGCCGGGCAGGGCTGCGGGCACGGGAGATGCAGGGCCCTGGCCATCAGCACAACTGTGGCATGGTGTGTGGCATGGTGTGTGTCACTGCTTCGTGCCTTCCTTCTTCCCAGTTCAGTTAGTTTTAATGCTAAACACATCCGGAGAAACTTAATTCTTACATATCCGGGACTTTAAAACCAATTAACTAATTGAAAAAACAGTTTTAAAGTGCTGGGTTTATACTTTTTCTTCTAATTGCGATTCAATTTCCAACCAAAAGCAGCTTGGCTCGAATTCTGGGTAAAAATTATCACCTAATGAATAAGAAAAGTGTCATTCAATGCGTTTCCTCTAATACAAATGTAGAAATTAAGCATCTCAACAACTGCACGTTAAGGTGCTAAAGTGACGGTGCAGAGATCGAAGGTCTCAGCCAGTTTAGCAGAGAAAAGCCGAGGGTTGGAAAAGGTCCATTTTGCAGCCCGGGTCTTGCCAGCCAGGGGGAAGGAATCTCTCTGGAGGAAAAGAACAAAGACATGTGAATGCATAATTAAAATCCGTGTTTAATCCCAAGTTTCCTGCTGCCACCTCCACTGCTGAATTTATCCCTCCCCTCCTTGCTCGCTCATGCCAGCGTGATGAGGGTCCTGCAGAGGGGGAAGGCTCAGATGGCCTGGACGTGGTGGCAATATAGGGTGAAGGAACAGGACGGGGACCTCGGGCTTCAGCATCCTGCTGGGGAACCCACCGCAGGGCCCAAAAACCTGGAGATGGTGCTCATGGGGCTGCCACTTCACAGTGTGCTCCAGTGCTCCCAGCGCTGACTGCTTGGAAGTAACTGGGAAGAAATGACCTGCTGGTGAAGCTGGAGTGATCTCTTTTAGAGGGCTCCAGATCCCAGTTAGGGCAGCTAGAAACAGGGAGGCAGCGCTGGCTGGTCTGTGTATAATTAACCAATAGAAATGCTGAGCAGGATCTTCCCATCAAACCGCATTTTGAGGGGAAAAATGCTCTTTTTGGCTGCATCAAGGAGAACACCACAGGGATAGTGTTGGTCTGGGGGGCTGTTTCAGCCCTGCACTGGGAAAACTGGAATAAAGGAGGTTGCTTTGCGTCATTCCAGACTAAGCACCTCGGGCTGCTGGGCTGTGCTGGCGGGGAGCTGGACAGGGGACAGTGTGGTGGCCCCTGGGGACAATGAAGACACAGCTCCTGCCTGCAAGGTGGGCAAGGAGACACGTTGCCAGGTCCTTTGCTCATGTTTTTTTGCCCTGTCCCCCAGGAGTTGCCTCCATCACTTCTTCTCCATGGGAGGGTGGTCCCCATTTTGCACCCCCCTAAGAAACTCGGGGGTTGCAGATGCTGCAGCAGTCTGGGAGAGGGAAACAGAGTGGGGAAAGAGGACTTCAGCCTCTCCTCCCCACCCGAATGGAGGGATGGCTTTATCCCCTGGGATCGCACCGCAGCGCTACGTGAACCCCAGCTCGATCCCTGTGCCATGGGCTGCTCCAAGGGGTCCCACAGCCCTCACTGCGCTGGAGGAGCTGGTTCAGACAGGGAGAGACGCGTTTCTACACAGCAGGATGGCTCTGCCGTACAGACACAGCCAGGCTGAGCGCACCCCCAGAAATCGAGCACACCCACCACAGAGAGACGCGTTTCTACACAGCAGGATGGCTCTGCCGTACAGACACAGCCAGGCTGCTCGCACCCCAAGAAATGCAGCAACCGCTCCCAGCAATGGTCCCAACGGCCGTGCTTGGTTCTCCTACCCGCCAGAGATAAAATTAAGACGTACCTTGGTGTTGCAACGACAGCCCCACGAACCCCTCCCAGGCTGGCCAGATACCTACCGACTGCTTCGCCAAAACCCGAGAAAGCCAGTTAGACCTGTCTGAGCGCCCGTTCCCCGCCTGGGCACAGAGGTGGCTCCCGGTTAATCGTGTGTGTGCACAAGGTTAACAATGTGCGTGTGTAAGGAGGGACGTCCTGCAATTGCGATGGCTGTGTCTCGTCCTGGGGTGCTGCAGTGCTGATTCTTCAAGGCCCCGCGTCTGCTCGGCCTCTGCTCGTTTCCAAGGCAATTGGAGAGTCATTTAAATTAGAATTTAGTGCTAGAAAGGGAAGAAAAACATGTTTAACCTTCTTGCTTTCCAACAAGGTGCTTTCTCCTGTCCTGTCCTCCTTCAAGCTGGAGAGACATCCTGAGCTGGGCCACCATGGCTGCTGGGTGCAGAAACCCAGCACAAACCAGCATATATATAGATGTCACCAGGCAAGTCCCAGCCTCTCCCACACCCTCGTCCCCCGGGGTCTGCCTGAAGGAGCTCTGGGTCTGTTGTACCCCAGGAAATACCAGGTCCCATCTCACCATGGGGCTAAAAGGGGATCTCTGTGCTGGGGGAGGTCATTCCCAGAACTGGAGCCCGGATGCTCCTAATTCCTCAGGGGGTACGGCATGGTCCCGCAGATCGGGTGACGCTGGCCACGCTCCGCTCTCCCATTACACCCGTGC
>NW_010398769.1:11394-12194 GCF_000710305.1 Buceros rhinoceros silvestris
ATGGGTTGACGCTGGCCCCCCTCCGCTCTCCCATTCCCCCCGTGCAGCCGCGCCTGCTGCGGGCTGTGCCTGGGGACCGGGAGCCGTGTCTGTCCCAGCACGTCCCTTCCCAGCAGCACTAATCGTCCCGTCCCTCCCCAGGCTGCTTGACCGAGTGGGATGGAGTGAGCTGCTGGTCAGCCGTGCCCGTCGGCCAGTCCCGAGCTGTTGCCTGCCCCAACATCCTCCATGTCTTCAAGAAGACCGAAGGTGCAGTGCTCTGAATCCATGCTGGATCGCTCATCCCCTGGGACCGAGGGCTGAGCTGCACCCAGCCCTGCCTGCCTGGGATCCTCGTGCCATCCCAGCCCTTCTCCTCGGCTTCCACAGCTCCTGCCCTGTCCAAAAGCTCGGCATATGTTGCAATCCAAGCAGGGGACGGGCAGAAGCAGAGATGCAGGCTGCTGCCACACCAGAAAGGTCCCCAAACTCCCTTTCATCACCCAGTACCTAGCATCTTCTGAGGGAAGAGCACCTGGGGACCTCGTCCTCCGGCTGGGTGACCAGGAGAGTCCCTTAGGTGCTCAGTGCCCTTCCTTCCCCATCCACACACCAGCCCAACACTTCTGATCCGCTCAGTACCACTCCAAACTTTGCAGGTGAAAAACACAGCATGAAACTACGATTATTTCAAGGCCAGGTGCTCTCCCGGGGTGGGTGCCACTGCCGGGGGAGCTGCTGCCTCCACCCATCTTGGAGGCAGCAGAATGGGACTGAGAGCACCCGAGCGGCTTTTCGGACAACCCCCCACCTTCCTTGTG